>NC_068357.1:138675554-138975554 GCF_020536995.1 Dreissena polymorpha
TCGGTATACCGACTGGTTAGTTTCTGATCAATAACTTGTGAACGGATTGAACAATTGGCTTGATACGCCCAGTGTGAATTGAACTTTGCCAGTCGATGGTCACTATTGAAATTGTGGTCACTATGTCAAGGTGATGGTCACGGCCACACTATTAGTGAACATTTGATAGACCTGTTCGTTTAAGATCAATAACTTGTGAACGGATCGACCAAGTGGCTTGATACTTCCCATTTGCATTGTCATTTGTCAGTTTATGACCCCTTTTTAAATCGGGGTCTCTATGTTAAAGGTTAAGGTCACTGTCACACTACGAGTGAAAATTGTTTCCGATCAAACAATTGAACGGAGGGACCGATTTGGGAACCTCCGATGTGCATTGATGTTGGAAAGTAGATTGCTCCTATTCACTAGGTCAAAGTTCACTGTCACGCTAAAAGTAAAATCGTTTCCGATCAATAAATTCATTGGTTAAAAACACTTGTAATTATTATTATTATGATCGTTATTAGTATTATTACTACAAAGTTTATAATATATATTTATTAATACCAACTATGGATATTATTTATATGTACCAAGTGATCGTCCATATATTCCCATAATTATTCCAACAACGTCGTCTGTATGTTTTCGTACATATTGTTAGTGTATTTAGTACTTGTTTAATAAAAGCCGTTACCGAAAAAAGTTTCTGAACGCAAAAGGTCTCCATTCACTCAATTGAATAAATAATTAAATGAACTATTTACCTGTCGCAAGTTTAACCGTTGCTTTTGCGCAGCTTTAAACGTCATATTGGACTCGCCTAATTTGCCCTTTTTAAAAGTGAATTCGTCCAATTATATATCCGCATTGTACATTGAAATGTCTAAGAATCTATAGTTATAATTATGTTTATAAATTATGTCAAATTTTCAGAATTCATCACGCGTTTAAAAAAGCACTACAATGACGCGCTGAGTCACGTGTCCATGTCGACATTGTTTCCTAGCGGTGATGAATCCCTTCATAAATTATATGCGGCGCCATCAATATGCCGAAAAACTGAAAACAACGACGGAGAAAATGAAGCTGTTTCTACGTACAATGAAATATTGTATACTGGTGAAAAACTAAAAAAGCGCATATTTCTGCAAGATGAAGCTGGCATGGGAAAGACTACATTTGCTACTAAATTGATACTGGACTGGTGCAACCAAGTAGAAGCATCATCACTTCTACCTGAAAGTAACCCACCATTTTACGATGCTAGCACGATACATGAATTTAAATTAGCACTCTTTATTACATTGAGAGATTCTGTAGTTCATCGCGATGTGACGAAAATGATCAAAGAGCAGTTAATCGACTTGATGTATGCAGACACAGATCGAGAGGAGGCATATTTACTTCTTAATAAACTAATGCAAACAGAAAGATGTTTGGTGGTACACGACGGCTTAGATGAGTGGAGGGATCCTGAAGGGAAAGTAGCTCAGCCTATTTGAGTTTCCTGTTACAGCCAATGTACAGTATTGACAACAACACGGCCATGGAACATGACTGATGAACGCATTAAGAAATCTCAAATTGACAGCTTATTTGAGCTGACAGGAATCAGAGATCCATATATTCTGTGTAAAAACGTCCTGGAAAGCTCTGGATGCTTTACATTGGAGAAATTTAATGATTACAAAATTTATGTAGCAGAAAATGAACTGCATGATATACTGTATTCACCAATGATGCTATTGCTAATTGTATGTTCCTGGCTCAACCGAATACAATTAACACGTTCAATATGCGAAGTCTACAGTGTTTTGATAGATGGACTTTTCAAGAAGGCGAGTGACGGGCAGAGCTTTTTTACACAGCCAACTTTACGGTGCTTTAAGAACACACGTTACTTTCATCAAAATATGGAACATTTGATTGCCATTTCCAAAACAGCATTTTTAATGATGTTTTTGGCCGAGCGGGAACAATCTCTAGTTATTAGTGATCAACAATTGGCGCAATACCTGCCAAAAGAACACAAAGAGTTCGCTCTTAAGACCGGCATTCTTTCGGAACGAAAATCTGTCTGTAGAACCTATCAAAGATCAACGTGTTCATTTATTCATAAAAGTGTGCATGAATTTTTAGCGGCAGTTTACATTGCTTACAATACTGCTGAACTTGGTTTCGTATCTAGATATATGATCGAAAATGCTGGCGTAGTTTTTAAAAATCAGATATTTATTTTCTTGTGTGGATTAAACATTTCAGCAGCAAATTTGTTATCGCGCACAATAGACAGCATTGCTGATACGTGGGTGGGGAATATATTAGAGATAGTTACAGAATTATACATCTCTGGGTTTTACGAAGCTCAAAGAAATGTTCAGAATTTGAATGAAATCAATCTGAAGCTCAGTAAAATTTATAGTTCAGAAAATGTCAACATGAATGATGTTTAAGCATCATACGAATGAACATGTCAAACGCGAAGCATCTGAGTCTACATGATCCGGACACGCTTAGTAGCGGCAATGATGAAGAGCGTCGGTTGGATTGTTCTCTATTTCTTTTTGAAAATCTCGAAGTACTTGAATTGTGTTGTGTGTGTAATATTGAGGACATGACGAGTTGTCACAATTCGGAGAGGGTTCTACTTACAGAAGGAATCACGAATCAGTCTACTTCTTTTTATGGACCAAAACTGGTGAGTTTTAAGATGAAGAATTGTATGTGTAACGGGTTGGACTTATCATCTTGTCCCAATCTAGAAACTATAACTATTCATATGTCTTCAGATGATTACGGAGATATCACTCTAATTCACATTGCCCTTCATGGACTGGCAAAACTAAAGAGCCTTAAGATGAAGGAATGTGACTTTGAAGAGATCTTGTCTCAATCTGGAAAGAATCATTATTCGTGGATGGGGCACACTTAAAGCTAATGCCCTACATGGGCTAGCAAAACTAAATAACCTTGTGATAAACATGAAAGGCTGTACAAGTTTTGACTTATCAGACTTATCATCGTGTCACAATTTAGAAACTGTTTCTCTTCGTGGAGAGATCAATCTAATACCTACTGCCCTTTATGGACTTACAAAAATGAAGAGCCTTAAGATGAAATATTGTGAGTGTACAGGGTTGGACTTATCATCGTGTCACAATTTAGAAACCATCGATCTTCGCAGAGAGATCACACTGATACCTACTGCCCTTCATGGACTTACAAAACTTAAGAGCTTAAAAATGAAAGATTGTGAGTGTAAAGGGTTGGACCTATCATCTTGTCACAGTCTGGCAACTATATATCTCCATAGAAAGATCACTCTTCTACCTACTGCTCTTCATAGACTCGAAAAATTAAAGCGCCTAGTGACGGAGGACTGTGTGTGTGAAGGGTTGGACTTATCATCGTGTCAAAATATAGACACTATCCATCTGTTTAGAAAGATCACGCTCAAACCTGCAGCATTTCACGGACAACTGCAGCACCTAAGGATTAATTCTAGTAATGGGCTTACATCATTATGTAATTACATGTTTTCTCTTAAGAATCTAATAGAGCTTAAATTGTGTGGGTGCAGATGTGAGATGTTAGACTTGTCTGCTTGTACAAATCTTCGAACAATACACATCGAAGGAGAAATCACGTTGTTCTCTAAAGGTTTTTTAAACCTTCAGCAGCTTGAGGAACTTGTATTGAATTGTTTCTGTGATGAGTTAGATTTGTCTGCTTGTTATAATCTGAACAAGGTAAGAATTTTCGGAACAAACATTTTAAAACCAAGCAGAAAACGTGCAGGAATTGATTTGTTTAATTGTTTCTATGGTGGTTTATCGATTTATAGTAACGATAAATTTAATGGTAATATCACATTACTATCAAATGGTTTTAATCGATTAACAAAATTGAAGTATCTTCAACTTTATTGCAAATGTAAATTGTTAGACTTGTCGTCATGTGCGGGTCTAAGACAAATAGAACTTGGTCCAGATATTATATTGATTTCTAGACAAATGCCGAGACTTAAGTGGTTGAACTTTCTGATATTGTGTAACGAGTGCGAAGGTCTGGATGTGACTTCGTATTAGCATCTGTATTTATTGTTTATTGGAGAGCAGGTGACTCTATTACCAGAAGGGTTGCGTGCACCTGATTATTTAAAGTATATGTTCATGTTTGGAAAAGGTGATGGTTTGGATATGTCGTCTTGTAAAGATCCCAATTACTTATTTATTGGCAAACAAAATTACATCACACA
Source organism: Dreissena polymorpha (assembly GCF_020536995.1). NCBI lineage: Eukaryota > Metazoa > Mollusca > Bivalvia > Myida > Dreissenidae > Dreissena > Dreissena polymorpha. The sequence continues at coordinate 138,679,798 of NC_068357.1, forward strand.
ATTTGATGCACGCAATCATAAAAATATTCGGCATCTGAAATTATGCTGCAAATGCGAAAGTTTAGACTTGTCAGAATGCCATAAACTAAGAACATTGTTTCTTACTGATTCGACGGCGTTGTCACTAAGTTCTTATTTATGTTTGGAAGAATTGTGCCTCATGGAGCCAGTGCAGATATCACCAAATTCACTACCGTCATTGAAGGTATTGAAGCATTTAACTCTTGTAAGTAATTGTAAAGACTTTGATGTGTCGCTTTGCAGCGAACTAAAAACGCTGACTCTCATTCAACCAGTTACAAGTTTACTTAACGTTCTTCAACATCTTCCGATGCTCCAGTGTCTCATAGTTAAACCAGCACCATATGTGTTTAATTTGACTAACGATTCAAAGGATCTGATGTCACGTAATTCAAACATGCTTCATTTAAATCATTTAAATCATTTGGATAAAGTATTTGAAGACGGCCATTACCTCACTACTCTTTATACGGATTAAGATAACGCCTTTTGTCTTTTGAGTAAAGCGATCAGGATTCTCCACTTGGGAATTTCGAAGGATGTCGGATCCATTCGGGCTTTGCTTAGGATAAAAAATGGGTGGAATAAGTAAATTTAAGTTATTGAACGTTTATTTTCGGGTGTCAAGTTAACGGTGTTGTGCGCTATTTGTTTTACTATATTGCAAAAAAATAAAGTAACAATAAACGCATGACTGACAAACTATTTGGTTAAAAAATAAATACTGTATTTCTTATTATTAAATATAAACAAACATATAACAACTGATAATTACCTTCAAACATCAATTCGCCAGTTAACACGCTTCGCATACTATATGTCAAACAGAAATTTCTCTGATTCTGGTAATTCCTTTGACAGGGTTGCCACTTTACTCGAAAAGTCAGTGAAATTTGATTTTTTTTCAAGGTCAGTGAAAATTTAGGGAATTTTAAGAAATGGTCAGTGAAAAATGAAATTTCAGAAAAGTCAGGGAATCATATCATGTTGGGTCGATGCATAAGTTATTTAGTGGCTATGGCAGTCTTCAGGTATCATTTGTTTTAGTAGATTAAACAGTATTTTTTTTATTTGAAATGCTTTGACTATATCTATGTACATAAAACATTAACATGTGTAAAGCATGTTCAGAAATGTAAATTTATCTTTTTGTTATCTTTGATTAATTTGTTGTATCCTTGAATGCTGAAAGGCTTTGCAACCCTTTCCCCCAGAGTTGATGAATTCTATATGTTATGCTTTGCATGATCATTAGAGATGACAGCATGAAGAGCTATACTAACTTTGCTTATTTATTTCAGTTATCAAGAAGACCTGCTTCTGCTCCTAACTGCATGATTTTCATGTATTAAAGGGACTGTCAACCACGACGATGACGAAAACAAAAGTTGTAAAATACCGTTATTTTTAACAATTATTAGTTTTTATTATATACCTGTTGAATGCTTTTAACAAAATACAGGTTGTATCAATCGTTGAAATAAAAACTCCCGTATTACGCTACTCGCTGTTTCCAATTCCGTATTACCATACTACTATTTTTAGAAGCCGGACTACTTTTTTTGACCCATTTAATGACGTCACATTATGCGCACCGAATATAGGAAACCCCCCTTGTTAAATCTTCGACCCATTTAATGACGTCACACTACGCGTAGCGAAAATAGGAAAGCCCCCTGTGTAGTATTATTAGATACGTCGTCTGCAGTTTGACCAGAGAGTAAATATGGCCGAATTTTCGACCATGGACATAGCGGAATGGTCATCGATCGGTTTATTTGACTTAATTGACGATAGTTTTTTTGAAAATGAACTATTTGAAACGGCTGTTCATAATTCTGGAGAGAATGAAAATGTCAGTAGCACTGAAAATACTGAAACAAGTGCAGTGTCCACTCTTTTAGAAGCAGGTGTCCAGCTGCCCAATGAAAGTAAGTCTGATCTGCATCAAAATATAGATTTTAGTTCACAAGACCAAAGAAATCAAATGGAACAGATGAATTTAAATAGTCATGATCAAGGTGAAACACGTAAACAACCAACATTTGTACATGTAACAGAAGATGAAAAGACAAATTTTGTTCAAAGTATGAAAAATGTAAACACTAGCCGCAAAACTGAATTATGTATGCGCCATTTCCAACGCTGGCTATCAGAACCACCACGCAATGAAACAAGATCTGTCTGTGACATCATGACCACTGAACTTGACAACTACATAGGTTCATTCCTCCTGTCCATCCGTAAAGCCGACGGGTCTGAGTATGAGCCTGACACACTCACAAGCTACCATCGAGGCATTGACCGGTTTGTAAAAGAAATTCATATTTATACACCAAAAACATAGTAGAATAAAGTGCTCAGTGTATAAACAATCAACATTGAATCGAAATAGTATTTCAGTGATGATCATGCAATGTTGTTGTAGTACTGTATTACTCACTGCTGTAGAGATAGTTTTAACCTATATATTTAAGCTTGAGTCCATCGAAAGCCTAAGGCTTATATAAACACTCTCGAGTCCATTTTCTGGGCTTAGAACCATTACTATGTGTCTTTGTGAGAGATCTTAAGAACGCTTGCACGATGGTGATCGAACCCATCACCTCCCAGTGGCTAGACGGACACCCTATCCATAAAACATTAAAACATGTCGACCTTGCTGTTGAGTTAATTTACTACATCCAACATAAAGTGATTAAATTAAAATATTTAAACAGCATGAAATGTTATAGCTGTGTAATTATGCTTTATAGTTGTTATGTTAACCTGATTGATTATTGCACACATCTATGAAAATAAAATTTAATTAAGTGGCAAATAAATGTATAAAAGTTATTAAACAAAACAATACGTAAATTGAATATTAACCGCACAATGATATTAACGGTTTAAAAAAATAATATCTCGAACAAAATATAAATAATGCCCATAATTTTCAAATTATATCCAGTTAAAAAAAATCAAATAATTCTGTACATGGGTCAAGTTTAAAAAAATAAAAGAATGAAAATCAATTGTTTAAATGTGATTTTTTTTTGATAATTAAGGGAAAATAAATATTCCCACAGCATTTTGGATGACAGAGAGTTTGAAACTTCTCGAAAGGTTTTGGCTTCCAAAAGAAAGGAACTGAAGCAAAAAGGAAAAGGAAACAGGCCCCATGCTGCTGAAGCCATTACCTCTGAAGAAAGAGGGATTTTTAAACAAAAAGCAGTAATTGGACTTCAAAGCCCAAGACAGCTGTTGAATCAAGTTTGGCTAAATAATTCAACATTGTTCGGCATTCGTGGTGGAACCGAAAGTCACAACCTTAGATGGGGCGACATCAAACTGAAAAAAACTGATCAAAGAAGAGAATACCTTGAATACAATGAACGGTTGACCAAAACACGTACATCGGAAACCAAGTCGGATCAAAGGGCCTTTCCACCTAAGCAGTTTGCTCATACCAACACAGATTCATGCCCTGTTGAAGCGTACAAGGAGTTAGCTCATCACAGACCGAAAGAAGCTCTGCGTGATGATGCCCCTTTCTACTTGTGTATAAACTATAGTCGACATGATGGGTCCAACAAGTGGTATGAATGTCAGCCCATGGGTGAAAACTCCTTGAGGTCAATAATGAGAACGATGGCCGAGAGGGGCGATCTCACAGGTCGGAAGACAAATCACAGTGCCCGAAAAACAACCTGTACAACTCTCTTGCATAATGGGGTTGCTCCAACAACAATTCAACAACTAACTGGACACAAAAATGTGCAAAGTGTTAACAATTACGCAAAGGCTTCTCTCGAAATGCAAGCAGCCATGTCCGACATATTATCAGAAAATCCTGACCAACAACAAATTATGCAACTTAACCCTAGGCCTACCTATGGTTCTGTCATCCCGGCATCGGTGCGAAACACATCTATGTCAAGCAGCAACAAAAACACATCCAACGCCGCCATTGATGATTCCCACGATAACACAAATCTCCAAGGTGCACAATTATTCCGGTGTAACGTAACCATCAACAACTACTATGCACACTCTCCATCGAAGAAACGCAAGAGAATATGCATAGTAGAAAGTGACAGCGATTAACTGTTGGTGAATTATAAATCCAGCTGGTAAATCCAACAACATGTGCTTTCAACACGCGAAGATTAAAACCTGTGTGTCCCCTGTTCAAATGCGTACACGTTAGACTAATTTGCATAAACTGTATTCATGCGCGTGTAATATAAACTACGGCGTTCCGTTTGTATCATTGTGTTGTATGTTTTGTTAAAGCAAAAAATACAATTGTTAACTGTTTTCGTTAGTTGCTGTATATAATAAATGGAATATTACGCTAGTCAATTGTTCCAAGAGTTTGTATTCAGTCTCGTGGCTTGTGCTATTTCGCATCACACTCGAGGCTCCGCCTCTCGTGTGATACGTCATCACACAAGCCACTCGACTGAATACAAACTCTTGGAACAATTGACTAGCGTAATATTCCGTATATATTGATTAAAATATCACGACTGGTATATTATATTACTTGAAAAAAGTTGTTAAGTTTTCATATTTTCAGTATATTTGGTAATAACGTTTAATGGGTATGTCTACCCGGTAACTACCAGTTAACTATAAATAACGCCAGTAGATTGATCATCATCGTCACGTGGTAAACCCAGGAATGCAAATTGTGCATGCGTTGTGAATTATATATATTTTATATGTAAAATGATCAATCTACTTGCGTTATTTATAGTGTGTATATCGTTATGTCACCTATTTTCGCGATGTACTTTCGATTTCACATCGCGAAATTTTATTACCGAATATACTGAAAATATGAACTTTTTTCAAGTAATGTAATATACCTGTCGTGATATTTTAATAAATATACACTAATAATTGTAAAAAATACGGTATTTTAGAACTTTTCTTTTTTCGTCATTCGTGGTTGACAGTCCCTTTAACCTACCATATATCACAGATCACAAATTGATTTTCTCTTCTAATTTCAGATTTAATATAATGTGCACATAGATAGACATATTACAAGCATGAGTAAACAGACATTATTTAATGATTGTTGGCTCAAAGACCCTGAGTTTTCATCATCGGTTGACAAAAACTATAGAAATGAAAAAAATAAATAAAACAAAACACGCTGTCTTATATGAGGTGGTGGTTCCTTTATGCTAGGTAACATGGGAAAACAAGCTCTAAGGAGTTATGCCAAAGGCAAAAAGCACAAAGACAAGAATGTTCTGGTATCAAAGGTAAAAACTGAGAAAAATCGTATGTCTGACTTTGTTAAGACAGACTAGCCTACCAGCAGTCAGGTGGTTGTGGATGTCAAGAATCAGGCCCTTCAGTATTTACTTTATAGCCTTGCATCATGCATAGTTTAGTGTACAAGAAGTACTGCTTTGTTATTTGTTAAATATTTTATGATAAATAATAAAATAAACATTAAATGGGTGGATTTGGTCGGCTGTATGGGGAGGAGGAGGCCGAATATGTCACGAAATTAGTCAGTGAAAACCAAGATTTGGTCAGGGAAAAGTCAGTTAAAAGTCAGGGAATTTTATTTCATCAGGTTGGTGGCAACCCTGTTTGAGCTCGTGAATCACTTTAATTTAGTTAATTGACAAATATTGTGAAAATAACATGAGTATTGAAACTTTGAAAGTAAAGTTATAATTACAATGCACATTCAAACAGCTAAACCAGGTAATTATATCGATATTTCTGTAAACTGCACTTTTTTGAATGAAATAGATAAATACAGTGTGTGATACTGCATTGTTACTGCAGCTTAAACGCAATTTTCTACGCCTCGCCAATTGTCTCATGTGTAATCAGTGTCACCCGTACATGGAATATATAGGCTTGGGCAATTAAGTGACCCCGTCATATGGCTTCGCGAGCTTTTTAAAGAAGAGAACCCCACCTGTTGACATTAGTGTCTTTGCAGTGTATTGTTTAAAATATTAAACGCATCAGTTAGCTAATTAAAGCATGTAGCTAGCATTAGGGGTTGTATCCAGACGACAATTGATTAAGAAGGGATGGCTTGCATCGACACGCCATACTGGCAAGGGGGAACACTGAATGCAATGCTACTGTAACGGTTGAATCAAACAACGTATGTAAGTTTTGTTTAGATGCATGATAATTATTACTGCTTAACAATATGAACAAAATTAGCAAGACTACTAAAGTATATACATTCAATTGGTTCTTTAACATGTATTGTTGTTTTTCTTGTGAAAATGAAATTTGTTTTGATTTCCTCAATTCAATGTTTGTTTATGTTTATGGTATATCGACTGTTCATACTGTAAAATATGTTATTTGTTAAATATTAGTTTCTTGACAATATTCAATATACTATTATTACTGAAAGGCAAATTGCGGAAGCAGCATTTGTTTAGATGTGTCTTTTCTGACATGTCTGTATGAAATCTAACATATTCCTCCAGCTTTTTGTTATGTTCAAATGCGTATGTTAAATTCATTAAGTAGATGTATATTTGAACTGAAATAAAGTTAACATATAACCTCGATCGTTTGTTATGCTCCCCCAAAATTTATTTTGGGGGAGCATATAGTCGCCGCTTCGTCTGTTCATGTGTGCGTCTGAGTGTCTGTCTGTCCTTCCGTGCACAATTTATCTCCGGGCTATTTCTTAGCAACTAATGACCGGAATTCGAAGAAACTTTATGGGAAGCTTCACTACCAAGAGGAGATGTGCATATTATCAGCGGGTTCTGGTCGGATGATTTTTTTCACAGAGTTATGGCCCTTTGAAATTTTTGGTATTTTCCATTAATTGTACATGTAGTGCAATTCTTGTCCGGGCTATTTCTCAGCAACTAATGACCGGAATTCAATGAAACTTTATGGGAAGCTTCACTACCAAGAGGAAATGTGCATATTATCAGCGGGTTCTGGTCGGATGATTTTTCACAGAGTTATGGCCCTTTGAAATTTTCTATAAACAAAATTTCTTATCCCCTCAACTTCTGTGCCCTCAAGACGTTTCCATTTATCTGAATATATAGTGAAATATTGTGACAAAAAACCTTTGGGGAGCATCACCCGTCTCCGACGGTTTCTTGTATTGTATATATTAAGACATTTAAATAATTTATATTGCATGAACGTCTATTTATCTTTCACAAAACAACTGCAGAAACATTCTCAGCGATATCAAAAACGCGTTTAGTTAACTTTATATTCCATGATTAATGAAATGTACTCAAACTAAATTTAATTTTAACGTATGATGAACACTGCTAAACATTAATGTACATTCAGAAAATTATACATAACACAAATGTTGTTTCATGTTCTTATACATGTGCAAATAGTCAACCTTTGAATACTTTTTTAATGCAATTATAATTTAAGATAAAATATGATATATTAATGGATTGACATCAGTCGGTTACAATATTGGTTGCTATTGTTTCTACCCTAGCATTTGTATTGATAAAAGATATCGTTAATTTTATAGTTTTGTGTAATCGTTTTTAATTTTCATGTATTATTGAATAACATTACTATTTTATCAATTCAGTCTGTACCTTTTCAAGTAGTCATTTTTCACTTTTGTTTCAATGTTAATTTTTTAATACAAAAGGCAAATTATTGTCTTCACATATTTTTATCATTCAACATTTGTCTGCATGAAATATGTTTGAATCACAATGCTTAGCTAAACCACTGTCCAGAACGAACTGATAAATCCAGAATGTATATTTTCAATCTACCTTTCTCTGTCAAATGCTATACTTTATTTTGACGAATTCGATTTCAATACTAAATAAAAGCGTTAATAACAGTTCGTTGGTAATATTCGTCAACACGCCATTGCTCACTGGTGCTTTGATTTGTTTGTTAATCGATAGTAGTCCGCCCATTTTAGTACCATATTCAGTGAGTAATAATCAGTACGTTCGTTTTCACCTAAATTCTTCCTAATTAATTAAGTTCGTGTGTGTGTTACTTTAGTTTAATATCATAAACGTGTTTTTATTTATTGCATGCGTATATTGTATGTAATAAAATAAATGAACCGGTTATCATTAATGTAAACCTGATTAAGTTTTAATTCATCATAATTTTATGTAATTACTTTATACCATTTTTAATTGTGTAATTATGCCTTCATGAACAATCGTACATTCATACTTCCTTTTTAGTTGACGTGTTTTTGTTACTCACATCTGTTACTTATCGTATAGTGTTTTATCTGTTCTTTCTTTGAATGTAAGGTACAGCCAAATTTATTAGGCTAATAAACACTTAAACTTTACCTCTGGTGTGTTATATTTGCTTTTACTGACCATAATAATTACAGTTAATGGGTTTAAAAGTTGAATATAGGGGCTGTGCAAATATCACCAATTACAGACTTTTCAAATGCAGTAAGAATATGTGTATAAAGGCAATGCTGGTATTATCCACAAACTATAAGAATCTTCACGGAACAATCACAATTAACGGCAATTAACGACCGATAACGTTTCCTGATTAATCCATCAAAGAAATAATTGCAACTCCAATTTTTGAATACAGAATAGCCGTGATGCTCATACGCGCTCACCAGATATAAATTATAAAAGAAATGACTCGGTAATTTGGTTTGAAAAACAGTTCCTCTTGACACAGATTAAAGCAGTTTTCAATTAGTTTTTGGACGCACGTCACCCTGATTCAAACGTGGTTTTGAAAATGTCAAAATAAACATTTGACAAAGTTTCCTAAATATTGAGTCATACTTGTGACATTTTGAGAGGTGAGATTTGACCTGGTGACCTAGTTTTAAGACGCCAGATTCAAACTCGACGTATATATTGTATAGATACACATTTCTGAACACCTTTCATCAAGATTGGGTGCAAGGTGCGGCTTCTAGAATGGTAACACGCTTAGAATTTACCACGACGACGGACATTGGGTGATCACAACTATACAGCTAAACATGTTATTTATCATCAGAGGGGGTAATCACATGACAAACAAGATGGCGACGTCAATGCCGAGGCAGGTATTTTTTCGTCGTTTTATATCCTGTATTACTTGTATTCTTATTTATTATTCCGCTCACTTTCCAGCCATATTAGGAAGAAAGTTACTGGCTTTTATTGCATAGTAATATTCGCTCTATATCTCGACTTTACTCGGTACGAAATTTCTGAGCGGGATGTCCTAATTAGGGCTCCACTAAAAAAAATTGCGGGTAGTAAAGTCGAGATATACAGCGAATTTAAATACGAAATAAACGCTAATCACCTGTTTACTGATATGGCTGGAAAAATGAACGTCATTTAAAAAATAAACAGAAGTAATAAAGGGTATAAAACGGCGAAAAATAACCGTCTCGGTATGGACGTCGCCATCTTGACTATCACGTGATTACCCCCTCTGTATCATACAGGTAAATGATTTTATAGAAGCTATTACGAGCCGTTGAATAAACTTTAGGTTTATACAGCAGCTTGCCTTTATAAACAGATATTACATGTGCTTAGGGACTACTGTATTGTTCCTTTCACCCCTCGTTCATTTGTTCTGAACTTGTGGTTTATACTTGAAATGAATGTTAACATTTCAAATCAATGCACTGTATAAAGATGAAAGCTGATAGGTATCAACCCAATGCAACGTTTCTTTTAATTCGTTTAACTCAATAAAATCATTTGGTACTCAATCGTTTTAATTATAACGAGTGTTTGCGTTTAAGATGGATTGTTACAATTTGAATAACAGTGTTGGAATATATTACTCGAATGAAATCGATGAGGCTGCATGTTCGATTTCGTTAAAATGTCGAATGTACTCGAATAACGCGATATTATGTTGAAAAATTGACGGATTAAGAAAAGTGTGCGTGAATTGTTTACTTTTCGAAGGAAATCGAAGTTGAACTTGAAGGGAATTTTTTTTGATAAATAAGTCGTTCCTTTGTCAGCTGATCAAAGAATGTCTATCCAAAAAGAAAAGCCTGCTTACACCAAGTGCTTTAAAATGAAAAACATGCATGGCGATGAAAAAAGTATATTTTTTTGTTGTGTGCAGAATTTTAATTCATCATGGAATCACACAAATGAACATACGAACTTTGGTGAGTAGAATAAGAACCAATAGATATTTGACTTTTGATGCCAGTTACGTGTGTAAAAAAAGAGTTGTTTATAGATTTTAATTTACAGTATCGGCCAGGATAAATCCTGAATCATGCTTGACGCATGGGTACACACGTTGTACGTACAACATGGCAGCTATTCTGCTTTTGCGTGGAATTCTTAAGGATTATCTCGAGTGTCGTCAACGGGAAATCGTAAAACAATTTTAATACTACTATTAGTTTCAATTAAATCAATATTTTTTTGTTATTGTTTTTAGTACAAGAAGACTACTAATTTGATTTCACTAGGAACAAATTAAATATATAAAAAGTATTGTAGTAAATACTGTACTCGTCTGAGAAAGGCTTATTCGGCTAGGCAGGCTTCGCAATGTAAACCTTTCTTCAATTCCTCATAAACATTTAAGTACACAATGATACTAAAATAGTATTCTATATACATGTATTATATTCTAAAGGGTTATTTAATTATGTATATGTAGGTAATTTCGTGTTTGCAGTGTTGCATTGTGTTATGCCTGTTTGTTTTTACGTTGGCCTTGATTGTGGCACGCTGGCGTTGAATGGAGTGGACTGACTTTGGAATGTATGACTTAGGCTTATTAATCAAGCAAGAACCTACAAGGGGTGGCACTATAACCCCATTCAATCGGGAATACTGTGTCATGTATACGACTTATACGAGAAATACGAAAACAAAAGGATTGTATAAATTGTTCGATATATTTGGGTGAAACAATGTTATTGTATTTATATGGCATATGTGAACTTGATAACATATGATTGAACACTCAAAATACTTTTTCAACAAAAAGATCTGTTGGTACAAAATGCATCGAATGAAAAGAAACTCAAATTCTCCTGTAACCTTTCTTAAACATAATAAAGGCATTGCACTCAAACCAAGAAAAAAGATTTAGGTTTAAATAAATATTGTTAAACCGTCTCTTGTTACTCAACAATATATTCAGGCATTTACAAAACCAATTTAAATCACAATATAAAGATATTTTGACCGAGTCTAAGGGAAATCAAATGTTTTTTAAAGACTTCGTAAACAAGGTTCTAATTAAGGATTGAAACATTTATCTCGATCAGAAAGAACTCCGCCATTGGCTTTGTGTTCATATATATTGTGTTAAAACACTTGATGCTTTGTCCTGGCTTCTGGCTACATCTCTTCAACAACGTGCAATGTGTACGGGTATCTGTCATTGCACAAATCTTGGAAAGACACAATGATCCTAAATCTTATCGATCATTTCAACTCGTCGCATGCTGGCAAATTGATTAAAATTTTATTTAAGAACCCACTTAAACATTTCTTGTTTTATAGTATTTATATCATCTGGTTTTATAAAAGGGTGATCGATCTGCGACTCAACAATACGTGTTGATACTTGACACAATGTGCTAAAATAAGGTTCGCTTAAGTTTAAGCAATATTTCTGGACATACAATAAGCATTGAACTTGGCCTGGTCTTTATGTGTCTTAACGAAAGTTCCGAATACAGCACTAGTTGACACTGCTTCACAATATAAGGGCATTCTTAGATTATCAACAGATCCATGTAAACGAAGATGAATTCTCAGATGCTTTATTCACCTGTAGTGGTACATTGTGAGTATCTACCTTTTTTGTCATAATACATGGATAAATGCAATAATACACTTTGCCGATGACTCAGGAACTTGACTTAAAATATCCAATTCGATTTGTTCAAACTGCCGTAAAGAGCATACGCAGGATTATATACGCTCTGGAATGTTCAAAACAGTTTGGGGTTAAGCTCTATTAATAATCGTGTATGAACCCGTGTTTAAGAAATCAACATTATTAATCTGTATATGTTACTTAAGGTGTGAGAAACAATTTGAAAAGTTAAATGTGTCATAGAAAACAACATTATCTACTGTCATACAGATATGAGAGAGACTTTTTATGAGGTTGCTAAGATGTATTTTTTATGGTTCCGATATTAAAGCACTCTTGCTACAATAATGGCAAAGTCTATGAAGAACAAGTAAATCTGAACTTAAAGTCGTAGACAGAATTTAAGCACAAAACTGTGTACATAGCTTTGTAGGCCTTTGCTGGCACACTAGGACACTCACTGGCAGATGAGTCTGGGGTGCTACCTTTTGCTTTGCGCCTCAAGCAATAACTCCTGCAATATGAGCCAGAGCTTAGAGCCGGAAAAAAAAGAACCCAAGTAGTATTTTTCGGGATGGTACTTTCATTAAGAGCCGATACTTGAAAAGCAAACAAAAGGTTCTATCATTTCGTTTCCTGGTAGAGTTCCTGTTGAAAGGGGATGCTCTCGATGTTTAATCTTAATGTGGACATATTTTTGTTATGGGGGAGATTTCCGAAAACAAAGACAAAAATGCACTATTAACACCATATATTAAAAAAAAACAGATGTTAAGATTTTGTTTACATAAGCACAAATGGATCAACAGGTCACTACATTTAGATAGCTGAAGCTACGTTTGTAGATCCATACTTTGTGTACATTTAACCAAAACAAACTAACTGTCAATATTTCTGTATTTCTTTTTGAACAATGTGCAATCAAAAACCACATGACTACTGAATGGCTGGAAACTATATTGTTAAACAAAAGCTGTCTGAGAAAAGCACACTGTTCCAGGTATGTTTTTTGTTTTCACCAGATTGCTTGGTTAGCAGATAAGTTATTTAAGCTATTAAGTAATTAAGTGTGATTCTAATTTGAGCATTTTCCAATGAGACATATAAACTTGTTTTGAGAGAATACCAATTTGCTTTATTAACTTACACCAAGCTATAGAGTTGACGTCGACCAAATTTTACTTATATGCTAACACATATCAACTGTTTGCACAATATGGATACGCTTTCATTTCAATATAGCTCAATTCGCTCGAGATATTGAAGGAAAATCAGTTTCATATACTAAGTAAATATTACACAGAAACTAATTCTACCCATCCCAAACGCATTCGTTGGAAACAAGGAAACCAGTCTTTAATTTCTACAAACAGTGACATTGAACATTACCTCACACACCACATATGCAAAGTGGTTGATTGGGAATAATTTATCTGTATTTAATGATATTAATGAAAATCTTATCTGCGGTAATTCATGCGGGTTTGAACGAATCGATCAATTAAAATGCATGCTGTTAGCTCAATTTGTTTTTGAGAAACTAAATGGACATTTTGCTATTTAAAGTGACATGGGTATAATGTTGACCTTATGTATGCCACATGCAACCTATCAAGGACTGAACAGATGTCGTTTCTACATTTTGTGTCATTACCAATGGCTTCATTTATTCTTTAGTTATTGAGCAGAAACATGTGTTCTATATGCACTAAACATGACCTCTAATTCCAATGCTAGGTATGAATACAATGCATTCATTTTAGAAGTGTCTTAGCAATAACTCAAAGTGCTAGCGATAAAATAAGTGGAATAAGTAACAGAAACTTTGACGCAAGAATCCAATACGAAATTTTACGAACGGGATCCTGGTAACATGTATATACATATACAAAAATTGACGTTTCTAAGTGAGATGAGCTGTATCGTCCTATATACCTTGTATAGTAAACTGCTAAGTGTAAAATTTCCCTTAAATACAACACAATCCCAACGAGATATTCTGAACTAGACCTATAGGTTCATTTCAATATGGGACATTACTGTTATAAGATAGAATGATTCCCCTCCAGCCATTTATGAGATACCAGCCTACCGCTAAACTTGATCTTGCCCTGTGTGTTTGCATGCAAAGTTCCTAGTATAAGAAAGGCCGTTTTTGACAAATTGCAAACTAGACCGACCTACGTGAGTTATGTGAATACTAATAATATATTATTTAAAATTGACAGAAATCTCTAAAGTGACTCATGCGAATCTATCTTGTCTCAGGCTTATAGCGTATATGCATATTTCTAAGTTTAGAATGACCACTTAATTAACGAACTAAAAATACTATAGTTTCCAAACTTGGCCCCTTTCAATGATCAAAATAAACACCCATTTTTATCGAAAACTTTTACGAATGGCCTTTTATAAAATCTTAACTGTTGTTTGATAAATTTACCCATATTTATTTATTTGTTTCATCTACTATTTGTTAAATTAAACACTCCAATGTAATATATTATTTTTATTTGAATTAAAATGCAATTTGTTTGAAAGAAAGATCAAATTTAAAAAAGACTTTAAAGACTTCCATTAGCTTTTTAGGCCCGCAGTACGAGTGGAATTTTCAGCTGTTCTGTGGATTAAAAGAAGCAAAATCACCCAACTGGGCGGTAAAAAAATCTGAATTTGTAACAAAATAAAATACTTATATCTACACCGGTTGTTTGATAATATCTTTTTGTGAAAATGGTTTCCGATACATTTCGTATTTGACGAAAAACCTCAGCAATCAATCAATACACTTTGTAACATATCGTGTGCGCTTTTTTCTTCTTCTGACTCATTCTCTTGTTTACAGGAGACAAGATTCCATGGAATATTAAATAACAACTGTGACAACATTGATAATTCCTTTTTTATGGTTAGATCAATCGTAATTAAATCAATAAAAGGAAGTAATTGTTTTACATGTTGGACTTATATTATTAAATGTTTATTTACGATGAAGCTGTTGCATTGAATGAGATGAAAACAATTAGCATCTCTTAAGAAAATGTGATTTAACCGATAATTTAATAACTCGCAATATAATCAATAAAGACCCTCGGCAAATGTTAACTTGTATACGTTTTCCAGCTTTTAAGAACATTAATCGCGTTGTTTTTACAAAATTGACTCGAATTTAACGAGCATGCGAGTCTGATTATGAGTCCTGTGATGGGTCATTTTAACATATGGAGAATTCGTGTTGTAAGTTTGAATAAAATCACTTTACAAGTTTACAAAAGTTAGTTTATCGAAGAACTTTAACCTGCCTATATAGTACATGTTTACAATTCTCATTGTTAATGGCCCATAAATTTGACGATTATTGATGTAGATTTTTCAATCTATGAAGATATGATGTAAGTTTGAATAAAATCCCTCAATCCTTTCCTGAGAAACAAGCTTTAAAAAAAAACGTTAACCTCAGTCGGACGTCGACGTCGTATTAGTAGAATGGCTATCATTTTCTTTGAAAATTTCGACCTAACAAAATGTAATTGGAAGTAAATGATAACCCATAACTGAAAAAGACACATTCATGCAACCGAAAAATAGTCTGTTTTAAATATAAATGACAAAAATATGTCACATTTGATAATAGGAAGCTGCCATTAAAATGTATATAGTGATGAAAATAACTGTGTTCCCTCAACAATAATCCTTACTTAGACATGGGCATTGATTGATGTGTTCTCATTTCTTTATATTGAGATTAAATAGAGAGAATTATAATATAATCTAAATTGCACTCTATTGTATTGGTAAAGGTTGCATCCCTTAGACTGTAAAATACCTTCGATACTCAAATACGCAGCATACATAAGTATTCTCCAGTTATTGAATTTACCTAATATCCCAACGTTGGAGACAACTTATTCTAACACGGCACGTGTCAAATTTGATATAAACAAAGAAGAAAATCGTCTATGGGTTATTCTGCAATAATTATGGGCGGAGCTTATACACTTAAATCACGCGCTGTACTAAATAAAACATGCCGATACATTTTCCACCAGCGTAATGATCCGGTATTTTATGAATGAAAGTATTGAGGGCAGAGATCTAATCGACAGAACAGCCGAAAGTTATTTTTATGGGCGGGACTTCACATAATATAGTACACAAGAAAAATTAGATACATTGTATAAATCTTTAGTAAAAACCGTGTTAGAATCGAAATAATTCGTGTACGTTATAGTTTGTTGTCGAATAACCCACGGTCGGAAGTTAAGATGCGTTATTTCTTAAATATAATACACATGCACTTAATAATAAGTTAGAGAAAGTGTCCACGTACGCCAAATTATTTTACATTTCGTATAAGTTTTAAATTCGTCTATAAGATTCAAGCTCGATGCCAGGCCTAAATATGCCATTGACACTTTGTACAGTTTTCCAGATAAAACGTCCTCTGCCTTAATTTAAGGACCAATCTGATTAACCAAGATTTTATTGTAATATGATGTTTGAATTGCACCAGGGGAAATAAGGCTTTATCCGTGTAATCCCTACTAATGGATGTGATAAGTGTTATCCATTTATTTTATATTATAAAACTATGCGACTGTACATTTTGTTAATTGATTAGGTATAGTCTATTCGGGTTTTAATTAGTCATATCTTGACTTTGTTAAACGCAATATCTGATCATAGTTTGCATACCGTTGTTTACATATTTTATATTTAAAACATAGGTATTGATTTATACAGTTGTGTCCATCGGTTGCATGACGAGTTATACCTTGACTATGTTACAAGCAATATGTGGTCATAGTTTAATTGATGTAATTATATAGTTATGGATTTTACCAACTACTATTTTTCGATTTAAGAGCACAACATCAGGCGATGTTAGACTGTACTAAACCCGTAAAAAAAAATAGTAACAAGAGGGCCAAGTGACCCATTAATCGCTCACCTAAGTTTACGGACACAAAATGTTGAAGGCTTGACCGGGTAAAAGGTATTTTCTGTATGAGAGAATATTGATCTAGATGAACAAGAGTTTTTACATTGGACGTAGATTCCCGCATCGTTTATCTCAAAACTTCGCTTACGTCAAACATAAGCTGTTTATGACCAAATTGACTTTTTATGATGAAGATGATACACTCGAAACCTCTTAGTGATACCTTGGAATTTTAGGTAGTGTGACAAATTTAAAATCCAAAATGACGTGGCCTCATTGTTGTAAGTTGTGGTAAGTTTTATATAAAAATCATGCTGATTGAAAAAGTTACGGTCCGAATAGGTGTTGTTATGGTTAAATGCGATCTATAAATTATGAGTTTGATATGTTATGACTGAGACAAGTATTTTCAAGCTGTTTTATAGCCAAATCTGAATTTTGAACTCTTTGTGTGACCTTAACCTTTGAGGTAGGTTGACAGGTTTTAACCACAAATGGCCATCTTCCCATCATTGTCAGTTTTGATAAGTTATCTTAGAATAGCATGATGTATTTTTAAATTTACAATCCAAACAAGCTGTCTTATTCGATCTTCCATATATTTAAAGTGATATGTGTCGTTATCTTACGGAGACAATTGTTTGCACGCGACGTTTTGTTATTTTGAAAAAAGTTATTTCTTAATTCGTCAATCTATGGCAAAGTATGGGTGGAGACAAGAATTGCAAATCTGTTGAAAGGCCACGTTTGGCCTTTGACTCCTTCTGTGACATTGACCTTTGAGGTTAGGGCATTGTTTTAACACATGCTTCGGGTGCTTCACGCGACATGCAATTAATCGTCCTATGTCTATGATAGTGATCACGTTTACAAAGTTATTTCTAAGTCAATCACCATTTGTTATTTCTGAGACGGGACATTTTGCTTAAACGGACGGATGGGTAGACGTTAAGCGACCGCTATTTGCCGAGTTTTTTTTAATGTGGCATATAAATAATCGAACCTTGTTTTAAGTATGGATGTGAAATAGACATGTTCGCGACAGTTCTTTGCACATTATTTAATAAATTTTTTGATTCGGGTTACTTCCCAGAAACATGGTCAGAGAGTTATGTGGTCCCACTGCATAAGAAAGGTGATGTTAATAATACGAATAACTACAGGGGTATTACTTTACTGAGTGCACTAGGCAAATTATTTACAAAAGTTTTAAATGACCGGCTAACAATCTGGGCGGAAAAGTATAATGTTTACATTGAGGCTCAGGCAGGATTAAGACAAAACATGGGCACAATAGATAATATTTTTGTATTGCATAACGTAATACAGCATTTATTAAATAAGAAAAAGAAACTATTTGTAGCATTTATAGACTATTCAAAAGTATTTGATTACGTAGTAAGAGATATTCTGTCGTATAAACTGATAAAGCTTGGTATTAGAGGGAAAATATTCAACATTATTCGTTCAATGTATAGTATTGTTAAGTCAATGGTAAAATATGACAATGAGGTTAGCGATAGTTTTACATGCCTGTTAGGGGTACGTCAGGGTGAATCATTGTCTCCATTTTTATTTGCAATGTATTTAAATGACATTGAGGAGTATTTGCTGACAAATAATTATGATGGAATAAATCTAGACACCTTAAAATTATTCATAATGTTATATGCTGACGATATTGTTTTGTTTTCAGAAAGTGAAACTGGCTTACAGAAAGGATTAGATTTGTTAAAACAATACTGTGATCGATGGAAGTTAACGTTAATACACAAAAAAACTAAAGTCATGGTTTTTAAAAAAGGAGGAAGACTTAGACAAAATATGAAATTTTTATATAATAACAATGTATTAGAAATTGTTGATAACTTTACATATTTGGGTTTTGTCTTTTCCTCAGGGGACTCTTTTTCTAAAACGTTTGATAGTCTGTGTGGACAATCTTTGAAAGCTATTTTTAAATTAAGACAATATATGTCGAAATTTTATAACATTGCAATACAACACAAATTAGAAATTTTGATAAATTAATTTATCCGGTTTTAAGTTATGGGTCCGAAATATGGGGTTTACAGAGCAATATAAAGATAGAACGAAAACATTTAAATTATTGCAAATTATTATTAGGAGTACGAAGGCAAACACATAATAACTTTATATATGGAGCACTAGGAAGAACGTCTTTATCCGTCAGACATAGCATTAATGTAATTAGATATTGATTAAGGATAGTAAACACACATGATATTAAATATGTAAAACTTGTGATATTATGTTCCGAGAATCAGAAACGTACCCTAATAACAGATCTTGGGCCTACATGGTAAAAAGTCTATTAGATAATGGTGGTTTTAACGATGTGTGGCTGAACCAAGGGGTAGGGGATGTAGAAATATTTTTGAAATTTTTTAGAGTAAGAGTTACAGATATGTTTATACATAATTGGAAAACCGAATTGAGTGAATCAACTAGAGCAAAAACATACATATTAATATCCAATTTTAAATTTAAATCCTATTTAAGTGATGTAAATATCCCAAAGTACAGAATGTCTCTCTCTAGATTAAGAGTCTCTGCACATAAGCTTAAAGTTGAAACGGGTAGATGGCAAAAACCAATAGCTATTCCGTATAAAGAAAGAAAATGAACTTTATGCAATGTCTTAGAAGACGAATACCACTTTGTTATGGGGTTTACATTATATACTGATGTAAGAAAAGCTTATTTAAAACCATGTTATTACGTAAGACCAAATATGTTAAAGTTTATAGATTTATTGACCTCTCAAAATAGCAATATAGTTAAAAAAAATTAGTTATGTTTATTTTTAAAGCATGGGAAATAAGAAATACTTATAATACGTATTATGATTAGGGTAGGACTTTTGTATATACTTATGCACAGCCTCTTGCTTTATATTGTCTTATAAAATATCCAATACTTTGCTTTACATTGTACCGATATATTTTTGATGTCTATGATTCGAATGACCTGTGACTTTGTTTTTTTGCTTATTGTATTTGATATTTCATGTATACTCATGGGCATATTGCCTACTGTATTATCAAAAATAAACTCTATAACAATAACACTCAAATAATAAAGAGAAGAAAAGACATCTATCATAAATAATATTTAAGTCAAATGGGCAACTACGTCGATCCTATATTAAATATTAAGGATTGTCTCACATGTTGCTATAGCGTAGTTTATGACAAGAGTTGTAACAATGTAATATTTACATTTGGCCTCTAGTTATGGTTATCTCCACAACATCGGATAATTTGTACTTCTTTCTACATGTAAACTCAAATAATAATCTAAAATAAAACATACATAATGTTTAAAAGAACACTTAATAATTATTTTTTCATAATAAAATAACGACGATGACAACGAAAGTTTCTATCAAAGTTTATGTTTGTCAATAATTAACCGAAGTTTAAAAAAAAAAAAAAGCAACAACACAAAATATCAATGAATGGTATAAACAATATCGTGAGACTAAACACAATTAATGGTTGTGGTTGCTAACTCTACGGAGGCATTTTGATAAAAAAAAAAGCGTTCATTAATTCAACGTTAAGTCTATTGTCAACAATTAAATTATTTCCAATGATGTTCGCCAACGTTACGTAACTGGGCTGTCGGTTCGCTGGGAACGCTCGCGACCGTAAGCGAACGAACCGGAGATGAAGTTCAATTACAAAACCAAAAATGATGAACGGGTATGGTGTTTCAGAATGAAATAACAATTATGTGTGTCGATTTATTTTTTACCTGCGACAACATTTATTATTATCGGCGTTCCCAATATACAAACCAATATTTTCTCATATTGCAAAATTACACCTTATTTCACATCTTATCAAGCATATTTTAGTATAATAGGGCCGCCATCTTGAGGCGTTAGCGGTGGTCTAATCATTAAATAGGGGAAAATAACGAAACGACGGTAATTTGTGTGCATTCGCTGTAAGTGTAGATAAACGCACTACTGGATTGATCTTGTTATGCGGTCATAAAAGCAATCACGAGATTAATATTAACACTTAATATTAATAAAACCTTTGTTACGTACGCTAATCCGTGCAGCTCTTGGCCTGCACTGCCGTAAAACAACTGGGAACAGGAGTGGCGTAGTAATGGTATAATTATGTGTGTTTTGACATAAAATGCCAAAAGCCAACGTAATACAATAGCAGGAGAAATTTCAACTCAAAACGCTAAATGTTCAAACAGTCTAACTTCATTACCATGAACAACATGAAACTAAACAACTTTGGCATATAGATGTAGCTAAGGCTTTGCAATCGACGTAGCTAAGGCTTTGCAATCGCAGTTAACAATACCACCTGTTTGCAAAGATAATTATACTTTGTAGAAAGTAAACAATATACAATTTTCAATAGACAAGTAGACAAGCGACTTCCCGCGCACTGGTTAGCTAAAGGTTGCTCATTTAAGCGCGTAAAGAAGTATTGTCTTGGTAATATTCACATTAATTTAATATATTGAATATTATGTTACTATACATTCCCTACATTATTATGGAACTACTAATATATTACTTAAATGAAAGAAAATGCATTTTGAAACGTTTATTTTGCTGTTCATAATTGTGTTGGTCGATAATGAACTGTGTATTGAACACACTGTATCGCGATGATCTGTACGTTTGTGGTTGCTACAAAGATATCTATAACTGACACATCTTCGCGACAAATTATTCATAGAATGAGAAGACTCAAAAATCAATCTTGGTATACAATACATTTGATTTAAAGTACTGAAACAAATAATGATGAAAACAAACAACAATTATATCAATTTAATGCACACACCACATAACTACTAATTTGAACATGTATATTCCTGGTGAAGAACGAACCTTAATACACATAGAATAAATTTATTTACTTTTGTAATTATCTTACTGTAATTATTTGCACCAATAATGGTACTCTTCGTTTGACAATTTGTATGTAGAATGGTTGATGCCCCGTTTGTATCTTAAAATGTCTGTTTGCCCCTTTGTTCAGCACAACCGACGAACTCGTGATGATCACATACTGTCCAGACAATTTACATCTCGCTAGTAGGGCGATCTTAACACGTCACCTAGCGGTTTGAAGACCTGTACAGACGAACACCAAAGTCCCAATGCAGTCTCTTAAGCGATTTGGTTGTTACTAGTAGTTCTTGACCAGGCGACCGGGTTCAGTCCCCGATCACGGCGCATGTCGGCTTGTTTGATGGTAACTATACCGGGCAGGTCAATTATTCTTCTACTATAGTATTACCGATGTGGGTTTTTTTCCGAATAAGTAGAAAAACATTGTTTTCACTTTTATGTGACACGAAACAACGTTTTATAACGGCGATTTCGATAAGTTAAACAAGCCATTCGAGCTGGAAGCGTATTTCGTTATATTTTTTAATATAAAGATGATATAATTGCTCATAAGGAATATAACAATAATTATAATTGAAAGTGAAAAACAAGAAATCTACTGGTCATTTTATGAATTTAATTAACGTTCTATTCTATAAAGAGGTTTTCAGTTATGCTATAAATTAAAGCGGTCGTTAGTAGTAGACGCTCGCGCGGATGACGATATTACCGAAGTTTCCAGGTGTGAGGAATTCGTTTTTGTAAACACTTTTACTATAAGGAGTATTAACATAACATTATTTTCTTATTTATGTAACTAACTACCCAAAATTTTTATTCACAAAAACGTCATATTATTCATGTTTAAGATTAAACATAGGACATTCATCAATGTTATAAATGGAAAGTAGAACTTAACAAGA
This sequence comes from Dreissena polymorpha, assembly GCF_020536995.1. Taxonomy (NCBI): domain Eukaryota; kingdom Metazoa; phylum Mollusca; class Bivalvia; order Myida; family Dreissenidae; genus Dreissena; species Dreissena polymorpha. The sequence continues at coordinate 138,702,374 of NC_068357.1, forward strand.
TAGTGAGTCATTTTCTGAAATAAATTAATGTTCTTTAACGAGGAACTCTGCACATTGAAGCTGCCAAATGCACTTGTCCAATCAGGTTCCGGCTTTGGAAATGGCATAATTTCAACAACTCATTCAACTAATCATTCTTAATACCAACTGTATGATTTACATAACTCAAATTAAAAGCGTTTAACACTGTTTATTTATGTTTTCGTCGAAGAAAATGAACGAAATTTGTTGAAAAGTAATGTGAAACTCAACATTCAGTTTTTCGAAAAAAAAGCGACAGACCGATAACAACCGGTTCCCAGCTTTATTGCTTATTGGCCCATCGATATTATATATAAGTTTGATTGATAGGAGGCGATATGTTAATTACTTATTATCATCATGGCGTCATAAAACACTGGTGGCCGGTCATAAAACACAATTTATGTTACCACCGGTTTTCTTGAAAGTAGTCAAGTAAAGTCTAATACGCGAGGGAGGAAACAATTATGATGCAAAAGGGATACGTAAAAAAACATTATCTAACGTCTAACGGTAATCCTGTTTTCACACGATTACCACTGATGCAATTTATTCGATGAACAAGATACAAAAAAAATGGTTTAACGCAGAGCGCGAAAGAAAGCGTAAAGAATATAATGATGCGTTACACAAATATGACAAAATGAAACAACTAGAACAATTTCCTAGCAAATAATAAAATCATCCACGAATTATTATCGAAAATGCAAGACATATTTTCATTGAAAATTGGGACGCAAAATGAATAGCATAAAATCTCAATAACTTAGAGAATTGAATTAAAAAGAAAATCTAAAAAGGGGCCCCGATTCCAAACAGAGTAACAACTGAATTAAATGAGTTCGTGGAGCACTTAAAAAAAACTTGCAAATGAAGGTAATATGAATAGAGAAAACATAAGTTCGTAAAGTATGTTTGCAATTCGACAGTAACCGTACAGGTCTTACAAAGTGCTCGATATATATATATACGCTTTTATTAAATTTGCCGTAGCTTAAACAAAATAGCACAAATACAGCAGCCGTTACCAGACGGTACAATCATATTTTGTTTGGATGTGAAGGCTCTTTACCCCAGCGTACCAACAGAAGAGGCCCGTGTTGCAGTAACTGAAGCTCTCAATCGGCGAGTGCAACCGGAAGTACCAACCAACGACATGATCATAATGATGGACACTGTCCTAAATAACAACACCATTTCATTCAATGGAGACCACTTCATGCAAAATGAAGGAACTGCCATAGGATCGCACTTTGGTATGAACTACGCGTCGACCTACATGGGAGCCTGGGAGAAAGAATTATTTTCGAAATCAAATAAACATCCAATAGCTTACTTCCGGTTCGTTGATGATGTTTGGGGCTTGTGGACACATGGTTTGGAGGCACTTAAGACATTCCACGCGTTTGCAAATACAATCCATCCACGAATACAGCTCGAGCTCCGCTACTCAACAGAGCAGCTCGAATTCCTAGACACTATGACGTCAATTCGAACAGGAATGCTGGTTTCAGACTTATACACCAAACCAACAGATAGGCACCTCTACCTGCACAAGGACTCGTCTCATACCGAGTCTACGAAAAAGGCCATTCCGTACGGCTTAGGTGTGAGGCTGAAACTAATATGTTCGGAAGAGACGGACTACAAAAAACACAGAGATGAGATCAAAGAACAACTACTGCAGCGAGGATACAATGGCCGATTCGTCGAGACAGAACTGAAGAAAGTTGATAGCAAGAAGTGAGAAGATCTGCTGCGTACAAAGGTGTCTTCAAAAAGTACTTCCAGGGTACCGCTCGTTATCACTTTCTCCAGAGCGCTACCAAATGTCGGCAATATCCTCCGGAAACACCTGCCCACACTCCACACTTCCGATCGTATGAAAAATGTATTTCCTGAACCCCCGTTAGCAGCATTCAGAAGAGACTGCAACCTGGAAGACATATTGGTTCATAAAAAACACAACCGAATGTTTTTCCGGGTTCCAAACAGGAGCGGAGGTGCGCAATCTGTCCGTACATGATGGAGGCCGAAAAGTTCAGCGATACCACCGGCAAAAGCTACAGTGTGCGGAACGAGGTCACCTGCAAATCCACCAATGTAGTCTACGCTGTACACTGCGAACGATGTAAGACCTTTGTTTACGTAGGGAAAACGGGAGATACCCTGTACCAGCGACATCTCCTAAACCTGTCCCGGATACGGACTCGACACAATGACCCGGTTGCCGAGCACTTTTACACGAACGGCCACAGCGTCGCGGACTTCCGGGTCATGGGACTCGAAAAATTAAATGGATCGGACGAGTACCGGAAGACCATCGAACAACTTTGGAAGCGTGAATTGAGGACGTTCGAACCATATTGACTAAACACATAAGACTAATAAAAATGGCGCGCAATGTAACGTTCAATAATATAACGTCACTTCCGCTAAACATGATATGCTTCACAAATAAATGCCGCTGAAGAAGACCGAGAGGTCGAAAGCTACGGCAAATTTAATAAAAGCGTTTTATTTTATATAAACGGCTAAAAGCGACTTTATTATATATATATATATATATATATATATATATATATATATATATATATATATATATATATATATATACATACAAACGAAAATGTTATGGCCACGCCACGTTTGGGTAATAATAAAGCGTGTTATTCGGACAACGTTATATATGAACATATTAAAGAGAATGTACATGTAAAAAGGCACAATTTGGGACTTTTATTTAATATTTTATTATTATGTCCGGGATATTTCCACGCACTGGTTAACGGACCTGATTATTTCCCTTGATTAAAAGGCGAACCATCATTACCAAACAATTATCAAGTCTTAAGCACCTTGAATTGTTATGCTTATTTGTTCTCGTGCATCGTTAGCGAAAGCTTACTTAATTGGGTTGCTGCAAATTACCTGACGTACAGTTTGGTTTTTAAACTTATTTATTGAAAATCATGCAAATAATACGCACACAATATTTTTTCTTTTTTGTCGATTATTGAAAAGCATATGACTCAACGGATCGTATGCTTCTCTAGTTTAATTCATTCAGTCTCAAATGGATGACAAAGTATTGACATTATATCGATATTTGTAGAACCATTTTAAGTGGGAAATTTATATATGAAAATTATATCCGATTATATCAAAATATAATATTGGTTTACTGCAATGGGAAATAATTTCGTGTTTGCAGACTGCTAGGTGATCGCAACATGTGGAATAAGCGGTCAATGTCAAAAACAAGACCAAATGATTACGGTGTATAACAATAATCCGATTGCAATAATAACACGTTTTAACTATATAGGACTAGTAATGTCAAGCAGAATCGCATAAATGCATGCCAACAATACTTACAACACATCAGCAAATGCACTTTTTGCGATGATATCTTTATACACTATTACGAAATATGTGAATGTGCCTATGAACATCATGTTTAATTTGTGTGATTCCTATGTTAACTCTTTTCTAAATTATAGAAGCAAGGCGTGAGCATTTACAAAGACGGTAAATACGTAAAGCTTCTACAAATTCAAATGCTTTGTATGTCGAAGTAGGTTGACCCCAGATGCATATTTGTGTACTTTACGAATGATTACATATGCCTTTGTATTGTTGAAACGAAATCGTCCAACCTTATATTAAGCAATTATGTAAGAAAGCAATGCTAGGAAGCTTGTGATAATCCTTTGTTCGCTATATATAACAGCATATGTTCAGCGTAAGATTGCTGAAAAATGAAGAGATCAAACATTATGAATTTATTCAATAAATTGAAATGCACATTTTTAATATAAAATATTATGTACTAAATGTTAATATGCAAATAATGTTTAATCAAAAAGGAGAAGGTCGCCATTTGCAGTCATGAATCAGACATGTGACAGGGTTAATACAAGGCGAGTAGAACTGGAACAAAAACAATGAAACAAATATCACGCGAATTACACAGATCGACGAATTTACGTGGTTTAAAAGTTGAAGTTTTGTGCATTGAAGACTTCTCCATAAAACTGAGAGTGCGTTTGGAGAAGATTCATCGAAGTTGAGAGGGACACGTGATTCTGTGCCGAGTGGGTGAGGAAAGAATGAATATCAATGTTCGGAATATAGACGGGCCTAGATTCGGATTGTTTGGGCCTTGACAGCGCTGGATGTGAAAGATGATGCTGCAGCGTGATCATCGTGCTGTATACTGCAAATGTCGATCCTTGCTGGTGTCGCCGATTTCAGACGTTATCACAGATCGTTTGATTTACTTGGTGTTAAAGTTGAAATTTTGTACATTGAAGACTGCTTCATAAAACTGAGAGTGTGTATGAAGGAGATTCATCGAAGTTGAGAGGGACATGTGATTAATTTGTACTTGTTAAATGTTTAATTGAAGCAGACGACAGTACTTCAGTGCGTCATAGTGAATGTTTATATGTATTTATTGCATTGTTATGATTATTGTCATTGATAATAATTTAATAAAATAACAAAAAATATTGATTTTCCTTTTTTATTTGGTAAAAACTATTCTCATCAAATATCTTGATACAGTTTAACAACTTAAATCGTCTACAATTATTTACTGTGTTTGACCTTTAACCAGAAGTGAAAGGCCAAAAACGTAGTCCCTATATACATGTATTAGCCGTTGGATAAAGGCAATGTGTTGAATAAACCTTATCTTTATCCAACGGGGCGTAATTTGTTATATAAAATCATTCAGCTGTATGATAAATTGACAGTTTCTGGTTAAACAAAATTAATTTATATCAATATATTATGTTTATAAGATTAAAAATATTGCTATCAATTGTTTCGACAAAATTGGGTAAGAGATTGAAATGTGCATATTAAAAGTTCTGAGAATCCTATATTGTTTGGTTAAACTTTGATTGTGAATGCAGTATACCATAACAATAGAAACATAAGAAGAAAAACAAACAAATGTTGAATTATAGTTGAAAAATCTTTAGTAAAACGTGAACACATAAGTGTTCTCAACGATTTTTTATTTGTGTTAAGGAGATTGTTGTGAATAATATGGCTGTTGGGTCTCTTTTGGTGCTGTGTCGCACTGTCTGTGCCATAAATAAAAGAAAACGTGCGGTTTATCTACAATTCATTAAGCCGAATTTCAACCTATTGTATATTTGTATTTTATCAAAATTAATTCGTTTCATCAAATGCATCGATCACGAATTGACAAGTTTAGATAGGAATGATGTGTAATTTATTTTGTTTAACATAACTTGATCTACTAGTAAAAACATTTTATTATAAGATCGAAAAAAATAGTTTACGTAAGTCGTTGACTTAATATCAATGTTTATTAAAAATTGTGTTGACTTGTTCTGACAATTCTGGAATTTATGTGCAGCACAATGCAGCGTACTGCAGCATTAAGGTTTTCTTTACTAGCTTACATGTTGAAAGTTATATAATCGCATTATTCACGGAACAGATATTAAAGGGGCCTTTTCACAGATGTTGGCATGTATTGAAGTTTGTCATTAAATGCTTTATATTGATAAAAGAAAAAAAGTTATAATCAACAGGGCTCGAACCACTGACACCTGAAGTCCAGGAGTAAAGGCAAAGCATCAAAGGGCGTCGGGAATTTCAGTGTAAAAGGCACTCAATGAAGTTACATGGAACGATTTTTTTCTACTGTAAATATAAATATATTGGCCGATTATTTTAATCAAAATAGAAAAAGATACTGGTATAACCATTATCTATGAGTGTGTGTTATAACCCTCAAATTACCATTATCTATGATGTTGTGTTATAACCCCCAAATAACCATTATCTATGATTTTGTGTTGTAACCCTCAAATATTCCATAGTTCGTTTTATTAACATTGGTTTCCTTTTTTTACTGGCATCCGTGTGCAATTTTTATTAATGGAACAGAACTGTGTAGGTTTAAAAAAATCTGCTTCATCTCACAAAATGCGCATTGATAGTGTCATCTAAATAAGTCCATACCAAAGGGTCCATACCACCTGAATAGTAATACGTGTCACGCTTCGCGCTCTATATGTGGTTCTTAAAAAAAATTCGAGGAGTGCTTGACTCTAGGGAAACGGGTTGCTGGAACACAGCTCCTCCTTGATAATCGGCTGCTTCCTTTATCCCAACTCATTGTTACGAAATTTTAATTAACGTTGTTACCACGCGGCATCCATTAATTTTAACAAAAATGTGCAACGCTGTATATAATATATATATATATATATATATATATATATATATATATATATATATATATATATATATATATAATAATATATAAAAAAATGCTCCCCGCCTGGGAATCGAACCCACCAACTCCCGATCGCTAGGCGGACACATCATCCACTACACCACGGCGACTGTTGAAAGTTTCAGACAAAAATGTTGCCTATTTATTTAAAGTTTCACCGGTTCGCGTATTTGCCCAGTCCCTGTGATCTTTTATTAGTGCCCAGTCCCTGTGTTTAGCTATTAATTAAAATAATTAACTTTGCATTATTGGCAATAAATGTTGTCATAAATATAATAGGCACAAATGCAGTTCTTATTTACACTAATAAACACAAAAAATCACCACTGTGCAAGATATTCTTAAAACAAAAATATATACATTGATCCGTACAATAACTGCTCCTCCCATAAGCGACAAAAAAATGCATTACATACTAGTCGCCGCTCTTCGGAGCGACGCCAATAAGCAATCCTCGAAGTTTCACAAAATATAACGACAACAACAGAACTCTTCAAATTATTCAATCGTTTCGCGTTGCAACGCTTTATAATTTTCAGGTTTTTAAATCGTCAAAAGATGCATATAATGGATATTTTAGAGCATGGTATATGTTCAGTTTTACTGTTTCCTCACCAATATCATAACTAAAACGAAAATGTGCGATTCTGACAAAACTTTTTTAATTTTGTCAATTTTCTAAAACGTGAAAAGGCCCCTTTAATTCTGATAGTAGTAATCTTAAATTAATTAGTATTCCTTCGTGTTCAATCTATCAAGTGCTCGAGAAGTCAACTTAATAGATAGGGAGCGAAAATCGGAGATCAGAGAAGATTAACCAATCAGTTTTTCACTGCATTTCATTACGTAGGACGAAAATTACATCAATAATTATTTAAATTCCGATTGTCTTTCTTAAAAACATGCCTTGATGTTATTAATAACTCACTTGGGTTGATTTCAACTGCGAACGTCGGCAAGAAGGTATTTAAAAGAAGTAGATCTACTAAAATTGAAAACAAACTTATATTATGTCTTGGTTACAGGTGATATTTTATTTACAAAGTTGGACAACACGGGTGACCCTTACAGTGACGCAATCATGACGGAATTAATGACGTAATTTTTGGTTTAGTTTGTGACGCGCTTCTATTCTGCTTCTGGCTAGTAGAATGCTGTTGTGTATTGAGACCGGAATCTGAAATAAATACCACAATTTAAAATAACTTGCATGCGGAACTGTTAAAACTTCATTTTGCGTGTATCATTTTTATCCGGTTAACATTAAGGAACAGCGAATACCAAATGAAGCCCGGTCTTTTAAAGATCTGAGCCCAGTTATGGTACTATCAAACTACTTGTTTTTTTTTTAGATGGAGGTATTTTATTTAAGAAGCGTATATGCATTCTTAACGAAGGGATCAACAATCACAAAGGATGGTTTTGTTAGTCGAGCGCGGTTCGTTGATTCGTATGCTATATATTTATGATAAATATTACTTAAACGTTTAGTAAGATAATACATAACAGATCACGATACATTTTATGACGATGGCTTTGTCAACGGAAGATCTCCAATTAGCCTTGCTAAGGCTTTGTCAACGGAAGATCTTCAATTAGCCTTGCTAATTTGACAATCAACACTGTCATCTGAGTTATTCTGATGAAAGAAAATTACACCACTTGTGCTAACCACTCGATTACAAATCGGTGTTAATTGTCCATTTATTGACGATTAACTTGTAAGTAATGTCTTAAATTAACGATGCTCGTAAAGACGATTGGTGAATACCTGTTATTTCCGATAACTATTGCTGGAAGAATAGCAGCAGACGTTTGCGCCTTTCGCACTGCAGCCCATGTCGAACTCCCAGCCGCCCTTGCACTCACGGTGAAGGTAGCTGTAGGGGTCAAAGAATACTTGTCGCTTGCGGCGGACCTCCACTTCAACCTCTTGGTTGCTATACTGGGGACGGCCCCTTCGACCCTTAAAAATAAAATGAGACATGCGAGATTCGTGACTATCCAGTACTTGAAGAATTAATATACGCACATGAAAAATAACACAAAGGTATGTAAATGAAAAAAATACGTTACCTAAATGAACATGGTGGCATACGAACATCGACAGACTGAAGAAACACGACAACACATCATACTTAAGAAATCTGTATATGTACTAGATATTGAAAACTTTTATTCAATCCTTTAGAATCGATGTTTGGAATGCTAAAATAATCTATGTATGCTGCAATTTGATAATCGATATTAAATACGAAAAGATTTGACATACATGTATACCATGCCTAAAGAATCACATCAAGTTCGACGTTGGCAATAAGTTGCAAACCATTTTTATGTGCGTACCATTTAGTTTTATAATGAGATGTATAAGTCAATTAAGTATCAAAACAAACCGACATCCTTTTTACCACGCGCTGTCAGTTTAGCCTCCTATTGTCATTAATTTTTGTAAACAAAATAACGCCGCGCTAAGAAAAATAATAATGTCCCATCATCACGCATGTCAACACTGACAGTCTTTTTAATAAGGGAGTACTTAGGACATGATACATTGTAGTTTCGGCTGTCTTAAATACGTTCACCTTACTATGTGTGAATAATGCATTCGGTTCTGACCGGGTCAAAAATCATTTATTACTATGTTGTAAATAGACATCCCTAAAGTTAGTAAGGATGTGTTTTTTTTTCAACTGATCATTCTCTGAAACGGTCAGTGTCTTTTTACGGTTGGTTGCGAATAGCAGGTTTATTTTTTATGCGATAAAATCAATGATTGATGATAATGTTTGTGTACTTGGGCCATATTTATAGTTTTAAAATACATTTTATTGTGATATAATAATATATATGCACATGCATATGATACGAAATCGTATACAAACGATGTCATCATGTTGCAAACATTATTTCGCAGCTCAAGTCAATTTGATCATTTTGAAACACGTTATGCTTTAAGCGATCAAAGATAAGTTTCATCCGTTGCATGCTTTGTCAAAAATATACTAATGAAAACTTTATACACGTAGCTTTAGTCATGCACTGCTAAGAAAAGCCCTTCGTCAGACATAACGTGTCTTAATTTTTGTTTATTTTGTGTATTAGTGTATTATTTAGACATGAATACCCTTTTCTTATATCGAAATAAAAAAGACTTGTCTTGTTCAAATATAAGATATTCGAAGAAATATTCGAATAAATATAAAAACCTTGTTAATTCCAAAAAAGATCTGATATAATTATTTTCTTTGCATGAACACGTGATCAATTCGCCAAATCTCTAGGCTCTCGTTTTCAAAGTAACGCTAATGAAAATCATATTCGCCCATCGCAAACCAAGCGCTCTCATTAATCTCATTCCGTTCAGAATGCAATTTATTCAGAGTTTTCGATAAATATCACGAATATGCGTGCATTAACTTATTACTTGCAAAACGTCTAAGGCGATTCAATGCGACATTAAACATGTTTAGCGACTTTTCTTAACGAGTTGTTGCACATCCGCTTGGGTAACAATTTATGTCGCATCTGTACTGATAACCGTTGTTATAATTCATATGATTTGTGTAAAATGCCCTTTACACCTGTAGATGATTACCTCTCAAGCATGCATTTATCTTATTGTTACACTTTGCGTGAAATTAATAGTGAACAAATAATTAGTGTCAAGCCTTCGTCCGTTCGCGTCCGTTTTCCGATTTTGTTTTAGAATTATTTACTCGCTTTTGTTTTAGAATTATGTACGCACCAACAAATATCATTATTGCGCAATATTAAGCACAATTTCTTGAAACAGGTGTCAACACTAATTAACGCGACACGTATGTCAATATGGGCAGTAAAATATATAGTGTTTTTTTTTTCGCGCCCGTAGTTTCTGAAGGTGTTGTTAACGTCTTGTCATATTACCCATTGGTATGGTGTGACGCATTTTCAGCTTGCATTGGGCATATTATCATTAATATTTGTTATTTATACCTGACATTTAAACGTGTAGACATATACAAGAATAAATCTTTCACGGAAATTAAAATTTGCAGAAATAGTGTTTATACTATGTACACAATTTTGTAGAAATGTATTTCTAATCAGAATCTATTGTATATAAAATAGGAAGTACATTTTCGTTAATCAGTGTGTGATGATAAATGTGACCTGCCTTTTTAAATAATAAAAATCGGAAATAAACGTCATTCAAACGTTTTCCCAAATGGAAATTTTACTAACATAGTTTGTATACGTTTTCTTCATTAAGATGAAGGTTTTAAGTACACACATATTACTGTCGCCTATATAAGTCGTGAAAAAGCAATTGTATTGACGATACAAAGAATGGCATTTAAATAAATAACTCTGGAATGATTAATATTTGAAACACGTTTGTTTACAACAACAGCGTCAGTGCGATTGCTTGCATGATGACGACAGGAGAGGGGGGACAAACCTGTTTATGTTTTATGACATGCCTTCATAAATGATTTATTACGGAAAATGATGGCAGTTAAATATTCATTCGGTCATAAATGTGACTAAATGTGACAACATAACTATGATAAATTTATTGTCGAACAGTTGAAATTGAAATTATGTTAATGCACTTCTGTACTAAAACATAGACCTTGACATTAGTGCATAAACCATCCGACTGGCCCGCTATGTTACCAAAATCGTTATGGAAACATTTGAGAAGCAATCAATAAGCGTATTAGAAAGGTTGCTCTACTCCAACCATGCACACGTTAACTGGTAATTAAATGTAATTGCATTGGTATTTCATTTAAAGTTTGATGTATAGGGGTTGTGTATGTTTATATTTGATATTCTTTTTAAGAATAATTTTAGGCCAAGAGTGCGGTTTCATTGGCCGAATGGGTGGCGTGGGTTCCTTAAAGCCGGTTTAAAGCACAAATGGTTTATATTGTCTGTTTGTTGTTGTTGTTGTTTGTTTTATTGTCAAATCCGTAGCAGTAAAACGATTCCTATTAATTTTGATTGTGTGTGTTAATTCTTAGCCTATCGTAGAACATGCAGTACACTTAAAGTCATATTTAATTATACATCACGCTTAAACCTGCATTCGTGGAACAGGCTAATGTTGGGCGGCACTTTACGCACATGCATAAAGCCCAGTTTTCTAATAGCGTTTCTCATTTTTTAAGGGACAATTACACATTATTTCAATACATTTACGAGAGACAATTATTTTTTTATAATTTGAATACTTGTGTGCATGCGTTACGTTTTAGAGAAGTGTGAAATAGTGTCATATTCGTCATGTTTTGACTCTATGTATTAGTTATTGAGTCACGCAAATAAACATATCAACGCTAGGTTGGTATTCAAGAAAAGATTCCATGTATTTAAGCCGCTAGGTTGCTACTGGGCTTACTTCATTGAGACTAGCACCATCATGCATTTAGGCCATAGCGATCAAATTCAAGTCTCAAGGAACACTGATTGAGGTGCAAGCTTAGACATCGTTAACCCATTTATGCCTAGTGGACTCTCCAATTCTTCTAAATTGGATCAATTTATTTCCAAAAGTAGGGATGTCTAGTATATTTATGTCTATATTAAGCATATTTCTTCCAGAAATTCCTTAAAGCAAACAGCGCAGACCCTGATGAGACGCCGCATCATGCGGCGTCTCATCTGGGTCTACGCTGTTTGCCAAGGCCTTTTTTCTAGACGCTAGGCATAAATGGGTTAAACATGACTGTTGTGTTGTTTAACAGTTTGTCAGTCACCTAAGATTGCCTCAAGTAAACAAATCTATGTCGAAATACAAAAAAATACAAAATGGGCGGTTTAATTATGGCAAACAAACACATATTAAAACACAACATTCAAATGCCGTGATAGCGTTACCATTTCGATTTAATTACTATCAATGAGGAATAAAAGCTTAGACTATTTATGTTTCATTATGTTATAAGAATATTCCAAATACAGGAATTTATAAATAAAATACAAACTATACCGCAAGGCCATTCATACAAATAAACCGGAAAAATGAAATAACGTAATTGAAAATACTTAAGTGTCGTACGCAAAAAACATAAAATACTTCATCATTTTTAATTAGCCTTTGCTAACATAGGTTATTCTATGTCATGCTTTACCATTTTAACTTAAGTCAGAAAAAATGGATAATACAGTAGTTAGCCATATTAATTTCAGAACTGCAATAGATTGGATCGATATACGAATATTCTACTGAAGTCATGTCAAAAACTCATGTGTTAAAAATTTTCGAGAAAACAAAATCAGCATCAAAGTGGTCATTTGTTTAGGGCAAAAGGCAGTTTAAATACATATAATTAAACGTTAATAATATATTTTTCAGAAACGTTTATAATGACAATTTTACTGACCGAAACCAAATAACCGGCGTAATAAAACTCGGTGAAAAAATGTTTCTGAACATGTGTATCATATGCATTTTGTATTCAGCCGCGTGCATCTATACTTATCTGCACTTACTGCAGTGTGTATACTATGAGTCGAACCGTTTTCAAAAATTAATATTGCGAAACACGTTTTGTAAATTTGAAACAGTTTTCATGAAAACAAAAGTCCCGTCTTTCCCTTTCTAAAACGTACGTTAAGTTAGAAATGAAATAGATGTAATCGACTGATTTATAATGTTTGCGATCTTTATAAACATAATTTCGGTACTCACAACGTTTGGCCTGGGGATCGGCGCGAGAGGAGCAGCTGCCGGTACTACCGGTGGTGCGGCCGGAAGTGCGGCCGGAAGTGCGGCCGGTGGTGCGGCAGGTGGCGCGGCCGGTGGTGCGGCAGGTGGCGCAGCCGTCAGTGCTGCTATCGGGTATACAAACGGAGCAACCGGTGGTGCGGCAGGTGGCGCAGCCGTCAGTGCTGCTATCGGGTATACAAACGGAGCAGCCGGTGGTGCGGCAGGTGGCGCAGACGTCTGTGCTGCTATCGGGTATACAAACGGAGCAAGCGTAGTTGCCGGTGGAGCGCTTGTCGTCGGAAGGGGGGCTGATGTCACCGGAACCTGTGGTGGGGGAATGTACGGCGGTAACGTAAGCATTAAAAGTCCCTGTAAAAGGGACGGCGGCAACGTCGGCGGCAGCGTCGGCCTGAATGGGACCGGGGTCGGCGCTGGGGTAGTTGGAATCGGAGGAGGAGGAGGAGCAGGGGTATCCGGTGTCGATAAATCTACGTCGACGCATTCACCGCCCTCCCGTTCACAGTTGGTCAGCATCTCTGCCCAAAAGAACAATAACATCAAAGCCATGTGAAGTGCATGCGAGATCATTTCGAGATATGGACATAACCGTAAGTGCTGATCAGACGACTCACAAAAGCAGTAGACTGTAGCGATAATTTTAAATGAGTCCTATGCCAGTAACGACAGTTCCCACACAAGTTTGCATAAATGTAAAACAAATATACTAAATGACTTTAATAATAATTCAGTAACATACTGTTTGTTGTGAACGCGCGTAGTTTTTTTAATTATATACTGAAACTTTAATTTCTAATATATTATTTTCATCTAAGACATGTTTTATTTGTAAACTACATCTTTGTTCAAATTCTTCGTTTTAAATTAAAAAAAGTCCACTTTTTGTTTGGACGCAAACATATGCATTTCTGTGGGATAGAATCTTTTTTTATACTTTTAAATGTAACTGTATATGCTAATGCAATCGCAGAATAACTATTGTTTTAAATGTTTCTATTGTACCATCACGCATAAAAGAATATCTTCTGAATAATCAATATGTATGTCTTTGAGAAGATTACTTTGTAAGAAAAGTCTAGTTATGCTACAATTTATAATGATACTCAAGGATGTCAACCAGATTTTGTTAATAAGTATAAATGCCATTAATATAAGGCGGCAAATGACTCGGGGTACCCACCATGGTAATTCTGGCTCGCTTCCCGTCCATATCCGAAGTATCCGAAGTATCCATTAGCGTTTCCAGCCGAAAATGCGACAAGAGCTGCAACAACCAACGCCGCCCTCATGTCGCAAAAATAAGGCTCAACGGTAACGTGACAATTGTAAAAGCGCGCCCGGTAATGCCAGGCGTTTACGGCGCTCGTCGTTTTATATCGAAACCGGCGAAGCGTTAAATCGTACGAGCGTGTGCATTAAAGTGTGATGTTTATTCACTTATCACCAGTACAGTTTTCAGTAAATGGGCGTTGAAATAATATTAATTTTGTATCGTTTAAAACAAGATGTCTCAGGGGAATATTTTTGCACTACTATTTACGGAAACTAATTTAAATTGCCATGTTAAGTACAATTTGAACATGTCATAATATTATCAGGCGTCGAGTTAGCATATGATTTAGTTTACAATTAATCGGTCATCGACTATCACAGCGACCAAGATAATAAATAATACAGTGTGAATGAAAATATACTTCGATAATGACCATAGCATAATATCATAGGTTTCGAAGGGAAATTTAAAGTAGTACTTAAAGTTTTTATTTACGCGAACATTATGAAATACGAAATGCTCGCCCTCCAAATTTATGTAATCTTTATACGTGTATTTCGTTCAGCTTATTTAAATAGCCATAATTATAGTAAACATATGTTTACTCATTTTGAGAACGTTTCATAGTTATGCCAATATTTGAAATTTCAATTCATTGCAATAACATGTATTGATTGGTCTTACACACAACATGCTATGCTGTATTATATAAATGCATTTAGTTTTGCATGCTAACTCAACAATCTGAAGAAGTTGGGATTTTTGTTTTCGTTTCCACTTATATTCAGCTTTCATTCATGCACACAAAAACGCAAATGTAATGAATAAATCGTTGCAATTTAATACGCAATGTTGATTAATACATTTTCTATGAAATAAGTTTCTATGTGGGCATACTTGAATAAAATACACTGTACAAACACGTTACTTTTGTTGATGTGGATTTCTTAAATACTAAACATGTTTCGGGCAAAGCCTTTAACAGTAGTATCAACAAAAACAACAGCGCAGGAATTGACGTCAGCGAGTACCGAGAAGGAACTTTTAAGGTAACAGTATACTAAATAACCGTTTCATGTAGTGCTGTACTCTCTAAAAAAATATCATAGTTTGTTCGAAGGCATGTTGTACACTTTAAACTATTCTTCTTGATTCATCTTTTGGAGAAAGTAGTAGGGAATGAATAGGTGCTCACTACTAAATCCCTGAAATATGATAAACTAATAGACTAAAGTAAAACATTGCACTGAAAAAGGTTACATTCCACTATAAAACGGCTGGAAAAAAAGTTGCAAAAACAGTCGATTTTGACTTTTGACAAGTTCTTTTTTGGTTCGTACTTGACATATCTTTTTTTATTGCACAAATCGACTCCGCTTAGAATGGCCTTTAAAAAAATGTATGGTTATGGGGGTCTCTATGTGCAAAAATGTTGCGTTTATTTTCGCTTAAAGATGTCGCTTTTACATTGAACTATATAGGGAAACTATTTAGTATATTGTGACCTTAAATGTTTGAGTGTATTTGTTCTGTTGTTATTTGATTGGTGCTTAGGGCATTTGCGTTCTGTTTATCTATATAGTAGTTATATCACTGCGTTCAGTTATCCTTCTCACAATTAAATTGACAATCGAATCCGATAACTACCGGTTTACCCGGTAAACAGATGATAAAAAATGAATTTAAAATAACGATACCTAATTGTCCTGTCCACTGCTACCATGGCTAGCCGTTCTTTTAAATCGCAAAAGCATTCTATTGCCCGTTACTCTGTTGGTGATCACAGTTTAATGTTCGTTTGTTTTGCGTACTTATTAAAATGTTTGAGCTCCGCCATACTGTTTCGGAATAAGTCATTAATAATTGTAATTCATTTTTTTTTCAAACGGATTACCTGACAGAAGTTGGACGTTTTCTACATTTGTATAGCTACACAATAATAAATGCATCGCGCATTTATCCGCATAAATAATATAAGCGAAAGTATTTTCGCTCCATAAACAATCAAATGAATGTCATTATAAAGTGTATCAGATCTGTCTCTTCTTTTCCATATTTTATCTAGATGTTATATAAGTTATCACATCATGTGGCAATCAAATAAGTTATGATAAGAACAACATTCAATTACGAAATAAATACACCGCAAATAGAAACAAAACACTCGAGCAATATTATGCTGTATTTAATTACATCAGCCTTCACTTCAGAAGGACGAATGAATGTCAAGTTCAAACTACGAACGGACGGCTGCCTATCATATACTTTGTTTGACCTCTAATTGATATTCGTTTGTCAATTAATTAGCATAATTAAGCGAAACAAACATTCTCGTGAGATGGACATTTATAGCTTGACATTGGCATTGACACTGTTTGCAACATTTCAGTTCATAATATAAACACCTGTCTAAAGGGACAATGGTGAACAAAGTATCCGTTTATGACATACAAATAATCAATTAAAAATAGTTCGGCTATATGCAAATGCACTTCGCTCTTAATAATAGGGTTTATTGCATGTCCGCACATGCCAATCAGGGACGATACTTAACGATTTTATTGTTTGTTTTTCGTTGAAATGAAGTATTTTAGTAGCAAAACATCATTAACTTTGTCTTTTTTCTTCATATAATGTGACATGAGATTTCCTTTTCTGTATAATCATTTTGATGCGGTCTAAGTTCATGATTAATTTAGATATGTATAGATATTAAAGTAATGTAATCATTATTTTTCATGTGTTAACAATTTAAATATATAGCATGAATACCAAGCTATGTACACTTGTCTCTTACAAAAATACCGCTTTTTCATGAGATACATAACCTGGAATACAATACGATCACTGATTAAGTGGCGTAAACCAAAACGGACTTAGAAAATACATGTATTGTTTTGATTTAATTATGCCAAATAAAGTTGCAATTGTGTTCATATTTAAACTGTATATATATTGAAATGCATTTGTAATGTTAGGTTATTTAATTGATATGTTCTTTAATTGCCGTTTAATACGAAAAATATTGCTATGGATAGTAGGTATGGATACAAATGTATTGTGTTATAGATTTTTTGGCTGAGTATCAAGTTTGGAACATCTTTAAACTGGTCAATGCCCTTACTGTGTCTTTATATAAATCGTTCCAATTCGATGACTCCATAATTAATTAGTGTATTTATGTCTTCTTTGTATATTCTATGTTGAGCAGTTTGATGGACTTTTAACCGGTGTACGCCCCTAAAGCTTAGCATTGACCTTTTCAAGGTGGTCAAACTAAATTTACTTACTTATCGTATAGTTTGTCCAGAAACTTGGTTAGTTACCGGAAAAGGGACTAACAGATAGCAATAAAACTTCTATAAATTATTTTGTATAAGTTCCATTTATTCCCTATTTGATATTCCATATAACTATACATCATTGATCGTATACATTGTTGTATATGGTTATCGGTAATTAAACCTTTAAATTTGATCATGATGTTCTAATTCGCACTTATTTTAAAACATATAAATAACATTGTTTTAAAATAACTGACCGAGTCATTTACGTTAAACAGTCATTATTAGTCTGTTTATCTGTTGAAGTAAGCTAACAGCGTCATTTTTTCTGTGTTTCATTTGTATTACCATTATATAAATGACAGGAAAGAGTGGACTTGGCAAAATTGGTGAAATTGTTTTACGAAACGAAAATATCACGAGATTCCATTATTTATTATGAATTCATAGAGTTGTAACAATACATAACTTCTATAACGGTCTTTAAAACGCATTATTGTCAATTACGATACAAAAGTACTCAATTCTTTTTAAAATTATCATTCTTGCCATGAGTTTGTTCTATGTTCTGAACATATTTAGAACTTTTGTAATTATTATTGTGATTTTGATCAATTTATGATTTCCTCTACAGTGATATCCGCCCATATGGCAAGTCATTTTACGGATCCATTTGAATGTTATAGCGTAAGAAACATAAAAAATATTAAATAAATGTAGTGTAAATAAATTTTATCTTATTCGTGCAGTTTATAAATGAATACTTATGTCGTCACATATTTTCATAACGTTACTAGGTATGCTTCTGTCAGGTGCTTTTATTCTAAGCTGAATGTATATAACGATATGATTGTCTTAAAGACGTTTGACATGTAATTTGCATCTGCAGAACATGCATTACAGAAATAAACAAGATGCATACATCATTCACTCTACTTATAATTTATCAAGAAGCCTCACTGTGTCAAGCAGACATGTGCACGCTTTAAATTACTGAATCTGGTCGACGAATCAAGCAAACATCATGGACACATGAACATGGACAAAATGAATAAAATATACATCAGTGTAAACACCCGCTAGTTAATTTTAAGCAAGGGACTTATTGCTCTTACACAAAATGATTAATAACACGGAACGACGCTTAATATAACTATGATAAAAATGGGGTTATCGTCTTTAATATCATTAAATGAGTCGCGTTCTGAGAAAATAGGGCATACTGCATGTGCGTAAAGTGTCGTCCCAGATTAGCCTGTGCAGTCCGCTTAAACTAGATTTTCGGTACAAAGGGTCTTCCTTTAAACGAAAAATACCATTAAAGCGTAAAGTGTCGTCCCTGATTAGCCTGTGCGGAATAATCTGGGACGACACTTTACGCACATGTATTTTGTCAAATTTTCACAGAACAAGACACAAATAAAACTACGAATCTTGCATGGCTTCATAAATAGTAGGGTTTTATGCGCGAATCATTTTAAACATATACAGCATAAGACAAAACTTAATATTACATTAATTTTACAATAAAAATGCAAAACATTCATAACATGACGTAAACAACTTACGATATCAATTACGGTTTTTGACATTTTTTTATTTTAAAATGGTAAGAACGATATCTTGCCATCCACATTCCACACGAAGAGAAAAAGTATGTATTATAAGCTTAAAATGATTAATGTGCACAACATTATTAATCTCTTTTGAACAAGACAAGATGACACAAGGTAAATAATTATAATTTATGATATGCTATTTTCATCAAATTTGCAAATATAACTCATCGATCTTTTTATAAGAAACTTTGTGATGTTCTAAAATCTTCCAGATTTATAACACGTGTACATAATATTCAAAATTGCATAGGTTCGGTATTTTTATATGTCTGTTTTACTCTTTTAGTGTACAATGGTATAAGATGCAGTTTTGATATTTAACTTTTATGAGTAGGCCTTTTACTGTTTTAGCTTGCTGAATATTATAATTGGGACTAAACAATTGTGAAATGAAGCCTTCAACATTATACCCGGGCACCTGGATAAGAAAGCTTATACTTATTTTTCAAACCCTTAAACGTGTATATACGTTATCGTAAGTTTACGTAAGCGATATTCGTATTTTAAGCAATTGCAACGTAACATAAAACATATCGGTACAAAAAAATCATCTTTAGGCAATAAGAAACGTCTATGCATGTATACGTTACAATTGTTAATCCGCAAAACTAAATGAGTATAGTATACTGTTATAGCTGCACTGTAATGTTAATACTTCATATATTAATGTCTTATACAGGTATGTATCTATAGAGGATTTTAACAATATTATATTAATAGTTAAACAGTCAAAAAGTATGTAAACTGTGCTATATGGGGGTATGCCTTAAAGCATATTTCGGTTGTATTATAAGAAACATTTTGCAAAAATTGCTGTCAATATAAAAGCCTTAATCTCCTCTTAAAGTAGGATTTAACATTTTGTAATTGAAGTATATTTGCTAGTTTGTTAAAAACATGGCTTATCCTATATTTACTTTTTATTGACCAATTTGAATTCCTTTTAATGTTACGTAATTTGATTTCAACAAAGGCAAAAATAGTCAGAACAACGGTTTAGGTGTTCGTTATAATAAGTCTAACAAAGAAAAAGCAAAACGCTTTAATTGAATGTAAACAAATTAACATTCATGCTGAGTTATTTAATCAATGTCATATTTTTACAAAAGAGTAATGTTTCTTTTAGCACTTTTTCTGTTTTCAAAAACATACTCTACATATTTGTGTAGATATCAACAACACAAAAAATATATACATGTATTTAATTATTTTTAATATTGGTCACATAAGGATATTAAACGTCTATATCCCATAACTCCGGGCGTTATATTGCATTACGCATATTTGAGCTTATGTGCGTCATCCGCGTATTGACACACATTTGAACTAAAACAACAAAATCACTCCTAACTTGTCAATCGTAGGTTTTTGTTACGCTGTATAATTTAATACATTTGAAAATATTATTTATTATTAAGGAACATGAATTGTCAGTACACGCGGAATTTACTAAGAATGTATGTTATATGCGTCTTATCTTGTAATTTAAAAAAATGAGTAAATTAACATAGTAACCCAGTATCTTGTGCTTAACTATGTTTGTTGAAAATAACATTTTTTCAAAATAACTGACTATTTGCCACTAGGCTTGTAGTGTCATCAACACGATGTTGCGTTAATCGCCATTTAACACGTTCAGCGACCATGCACCTTTATATTTTGAACTCGATGTGAAGTCACTACACATAGATAATTATTCGAACGTAACGCCGGTAACGGATTACACATGCCATAAATGGTGCGAAGAACACAAGCTCAATTTTAGACGGGTTATAATTTCTAAATTACCTGAGTTTAACGGGATTTTGAATACCTGCGACGTCTTAGACGGTAATAATATTGATAATTTGGTAAATAGTTTTGCATCGCTAATTGAAAACGCGGCAAATCCGTATTTCTTTAAAACGCGAAAAGCACGAGTTTCGAGCTCAAAAAACAATAAAAAAGAATGGTTTGATTCTGAGTGCGCGAACGCAAAACATCATTATTTGGTTGCTTTGAATACCTTTAATAAAAATAAAACCCGATCGAATAGAATAGAACTAAGCGAAATTAAACTGAGTTATAAGGTACTAGTACGGAAAAAGAAAAGGACTTATCAAATAAATAAGTTGCGCGAGTTATGCGACATTCGAAAACACAAACCCAAACAGTTCTGGAAGCATTTTCGATCGAAATGTAATAGAGGATCTAGCAGCATATCACCAAATGAGTTCCGAGAATATTTTTCAAATTTATTTAATGATGTTAAGGCTACACGTTTAGACGATGTCGAGAGTTTTAACGATGCAAACAATTTCAACGGAAATAACCCTTTGTTCATATCTTTAAATGTCCCTATTACGACGGATGAAGTTTTGAAGGCAATTAAGCGTTTGAAACGTAACAAATCTCCATGTTCAGTTGATAATTTATTGAATGAATTTCTAATCGAGACGTCGGATATATTGATAGGACATATAACGGATTGTTTTAACAAGATATTCGATTCTGGTCATTTTCCAAAAGCTTGGTCTTATGGTTATATCGTGCCTTTACATAAGAAAGGGGACAAAAATAACCCTAACAATTACAGGGGAATAACTCTGCTTAGCAATTTTGGTAAACTATTTACCAGCGTACTAACAAAACGAGTTGAAAACTGGGCCGAAGAAAATAAAATACACACTGATGCACAGTTCGGTTTTCGGCCCGGCGTCAGCACTGTCGACGCCATTTTCGCATTACAATCTTTAGTTGAATATATGCTATCAAAAACATCCCGCCTGTACTGCGCATTTATAGACCTTAAGAAAGCATTTGATTCCGTTTATCGTAATGCGCTATGGTTCAAACTTTTCAATATGGGTTTAGATGGTAAACTTCTGTCCATTTTCAAAGACATGTATTCTACAGTAAAATCTTGCATAAAGCACTGTAATACGTTTTCCGATTTCTTTGATATATCCGTTGGCTTAAGACAAGGGCAAAACAACTCGCCGATCCTATTTTCATTATTTTTGAAAGACATTGAATCGTATATAAAACATGATGCGGAAGGCGACATCGGTCTAAACTTGTTTGATTTGTCATTTTTTATTTTACTCTTCGCCGATGACATGGTCTTGATCGGAAAGTCAGTTGAGGAATTACAAACAAGTCTTAACAATCTATTTACTTATTGCGAAAAATGGGGCTTAGAAGTAAATACCGAGAAAACAAAAACTATGGTCTTTAGAAAACGAGGTCAAATAAAAAATACCGAAAAATGGTCTTACAATAATATAGAATTACAAAATGTTGATAATTTCAACTATCTCGGAGTAGTATTTCAATACACAGGAGGTTTTCAGCTGAATAGTCAGCATGTAATCGGAAAGGCAGTAAAGGCACAAAACATTTTGTTACTTAATGTAAATAAATATGACGTCACTCCTCGTATTGCGTTGCAGTTGTTCGACGCCTTTGTATCCGCGACATTAAATTACTCTTGTGCTGTTTGGGGTTTTCATAGATCCAATGAAATTGAAAGGGTACATCTGAAATATTGCAAATCAGTATTAGGCGTTAAACAAAGTACTTGTACTGCAGCTGTTTATTCGGAATTAGGACGGTATCCTATATATATTCAACAGTATGTTCAAATAATGAAATTCTGGTTACATATTTTGTACTCAGAAAATGTGGTTATTAAAACAGCATATTATACATCATTAGATTTACACGAGAAAGGATACAAGTCATGGGCCTCGAAGGTGCATACACTCTTAAATGAGTTCGGTTTTAGCGACGTTTGGGCAAATCCCTTTAAATATAGCCCTAACGATTTTGTGCAAATGTTTAAACGTAGAACAATCGATTGTTTTTTGCAGAAACTTAGAGCCGATATCGTCACTAGTGCTTTATTAAACCATTTATATATTTATTTAACAGATTCGTTTGAACCAGCAATTTATCTCGATAAACTATTTAATAAGACTTACCGCCGCTCCTTGTCTCGTATCCTTGTCTCGTATTCGATTATCATCACATGGCTTAAGAATAGAAACGGGTCGCTACGGTTCTGATAGACTTCCGAGAGAGGAGAGGACATGCTTACTGTGCAACAGCCGCGATATTGAGGATGAATTCCACTTTATCATTATTTGAAATTGTTATACAGAATTACGCATTCGATTTTTAAAAAGATATTATTATAATAGGCCGAGTATGTTCAAATTCATCCAGCTAGTTAAAACAACCAACAAGTCAGAACTCATTGGACTGTCTAAGTATTTGTATTTCGCAAATAAGCATAGAATCGACTTAATTAATATGAATCAATAACATCACATTTTTTGCTGGGTCTTTTAAGTGTATATTTAAAAATGTGTTTGTAATATATAATTTCAGAATTATGTGTTATATATAATTTCTGATATTGAACCCCACTGTTATTGACATTGTACTGTTTTCTAATGTGTTGTTGATAATGTACATTGTACAAGTCAAGTCAAAATAAACTGTCTGTCTGTCTGTTATTGCCAAACTATATGCATTTTCTGCCATTGATTGTATTTGATTTTAGGAATGGTTAACTGTCATTTATAAGTTGCAGTTATAATTAATCTAATATGCATTTTGTTTTTGAAATACATAGAATCCAAATATTTATCTCACATCAAATTTGTTAAGAACATTCTCCGGAATTAAAATAACAATTATGCCAATCACATTTCCTTGACATGCTATTTAATTGAAATATTTGCTATGTTTATATGGCTATGTACTGATTGTATTCGCCAATAAAATTGTCTGTCTGTCTGTCTGTCGTGATACGATCAGACGAACGTCGTTCCTTCTCCACATATTCACTGGTAAGTGAATAAAGTGTGAAAAAGATCTCAACCAGTTTGTGTCCGTTTTGTACCTAGTGCGTCGGATTGTCAATTTTGGAGCGTCTATATATTGGAAATATTCATTGCAAAGAGGAGTCGTGATTCTATGAAGAAGACAAAAAATTATGTTCAATAACTTCGATTAACGCGGACCGTTTCGAGGATAAGGTAAAAGTAGCGTTACAACGGCTGAATGTCCTTTTCTTTCAGGATAAAAAAGATCGAGCCAGGTTGCTGGTAGTCTATTCTTCACTGAAACCCCCCTTCCTGCGAATATCGATGCAATAATGACGACAAAAAGTTTACGCGTTTCATCCGTTCTTTGTCTTGATTGATAGGTTACTTCCAACCTTACATACACCTTTCCACAATAGAGCATACTCATTTTGTTTCAGGACAACAATGATGACAGAAAGATCGAGCATGTGTTGCCTGAGGTGCGGCCCCTTCAACGAAAACAACGACAAGCAGCTCCTAGATAACATCAACGAAGTCAGCATAAGCACGTCAAAAATTATGCAATGAAAGTCATTTACCGTTTCAGACGGTTACACCAGTATTAATCACTTCCATGTATAATTATATTGTGTTATTTTATAAAGTAAATAGGTATCATACACGTTAAACGATACTTCACACGGTATAAATTGTATTAAATTATCAAAATAATACACCGTGTTTATTTTCTCATGATTGTTGTTATCTAATTGCTTTTATTACGTTTCAAACTGTTTCTGTGTTTGGAAAACATTAAAATATAATTAATTATATTGTTTAACAAAAGGAACTTTTAACTTACAAACCCCATTTTACTTATAAAATGCAATTTAAAATTTAAAATGACACTGTTTGAATTATAATTGCTTTATATATTTATCTGTCATGTGATTGTCAATTTATAAATTATTTAAATAATACATAATAAAAATATCAAATTTTATTTTGTCGTGCCAATAATGCTGTATGATTCATAAAAACACGGACTTCAGTAAGGACTCGTTTGTTTTACGTATATCATGAACGTCAGACATGTTATCACTTGCCACTATTCTTCTTATAAAATGTAATAAATTAAAGGCCTTGGCGTTATAAATGTACAATTTAACAGTGTTACTGACGGTTTCATTCATCTTGTTTCAATAATGTTAACAAAATCATTTAATCACATCTATCATGGTAAAGTCTTCAGAGAAGTTTAGTGTTTAAATGTTGAAATGATACACGAATAAGTAATTAATTAATCTGTGTGAGAATTTCATTTAATATGATGGAAAATAAGCTTTGTTTCTTATGAACAATTTCTTAGGCTAAAGGTCATATATTGAAAATAAATATGTTCAAAAGCATAATCAGGGTTCGCATTTGAGGCTGTATGCTCAGAAAATATGACATTTGATGTTTGATCGTGTTTATAATGGTAAGTAGATCTATACCATTGTACGTGGGTCAATGTCATCTAATGAATTATGTTGATACAATTTAAGATTGGAACAAAGCGATTAGTATAAGTCGTAAAACCTCAGTCGAATTAATCAACGTGATAAGCGGTCAAAGATGGGTTGATTTGTATGTATATGCGGGCCGTTAAACACGTTCGTAGATTGCTTTAATAATTTTATTACATTTTGCCTCATTCAAATACAATATAAAGGTTATAGTGACAATTTACAAAATTTCATCATAAACGGTCTTTTTGTCAGCCAATCGGCAACATTTATTTAACAGACAGTAAACCCCCTTCACCCAAGGTCGCGATTACCGTTTTGTTTCCAATGGCGTTTCTGTAACATTTTTTGCTTTAAAAAAAGTTTCAAAAGTTAGTTTTATTTTTGTAAATTAATATTTAAAATCGAATAAACAGATGATGAATATTATATACAAGATGAATAATATATAAAACAGAATTATAAATCTTTTTCGTAAAATGTTCTTCATAAATTGTGTTTTCCCTTTATGCGTATCGATTTTAGTACTTATGTTAGAAATATAGGAAAAGCTTAAATTATTTCAAGTTGTATATTTGTAAATGTATATGATAAAATATACCGATTAAGACCATTTTTGGAGATGTTTTCAACAGTATTGCGTACAAACAATTATGAACAGACCTATGCCGAGTGAAATTGTGAACACTCACTCTTACCCTCAAATCTGCCTCCACTTGCCAAATAAGTATCGCATGAAGAACGTTTTTAACATTAATCTTTTTAATATAAAGTTACATGTAATTATCATGTAATTAATTGTTATAACATCATATAACGACAATTTGTACATTTTTAAAAATGATTATGAGTTTTGTAAGATAAATGTTTAACCTAGGAAAACACATTGGTATTATTTATACATTATTTATAAAGGTGTGTCATATTGTGGCAATTATTCACAACTTTGTTAACGTTATGTGAAAAGCTTTTCAAATAAGATCCACAATTATTCTCTAATTCGCCATATCAGTTCTGTAATTAGGCTTGTTTAAACAGGCTGTTTTTATTATAGAGATTTAAAAAAGTAAAAACTTGATTTGTTTATTTAAAGAAAGTGGTATGACTATACAGCAGTTCTATAACACACTCGGCATTAATTCCAGCATTACGTTCCTATGCTGTAAAAATCTACAGTGCTCGCGTTGCAACTGCAAAGTCACACAAATACTATATGTCTTGTTCTGAGAAAACTGGGCTAAATGCATGTGCGTAAAGTGTCATCCCAGATTAGCCTGTGCAGTCCGCACAGGCTAATCAGGGATGACACTTTCCGCTTGTATGACATTTTTCCTTTAAATGAAGTCTCTTCTTAGCAAAAATCCAATGTAGGCGGAAAGTGTCGTCTCTGATTAGCCTGTGTGCACTGCACAGGCTAATCTGGAATGACACTTTACGCAAATGCATTAAGCCTAGTTTTCAAAGAACAAGGCTCACTATGTTCGCTGCTATGTTTGAGTCAATTTTAAAATATAACGCTTATTGGAAGATAATATGTGTCTAGTTCTGAGAAAACAGGGCTAAATGCATTTGCGTAAAGTGTCATCCCAGATTAGCCTGTGCAGTGCGCACAGGCTAATCAGGGACGACACTTTCCGCCTAAACTTGATTTTCGGTAAGGAGGGACTTCCTTAAAACTAAAATACGATAAAAGCGGCAAGTGTCGTCCCTGATTAGCCTGTGCGGACTGCACAGACTCATCTGGGACGACACTTTACGCACATGCATTAAGCCCAATTTTCTCAGAACAAGGCTCATATGTAACTTTGAAAGTCAACTTATCTTGCGATGTTAGAGAGTGGTCTATCAGCTGGTTGACACTAGCCCAACTATCAGATCAACCGACACATGTGCTTGGTAAAAACAATACCTTGCCAGCATTTTGACAACACCGGACAGCAGCCCGTTTATTTTGAATCCCGGAAAGTAGCTCACTTTTCGAATTTGAGGACGGCAGTCAAAAGCTCCCCCGCAATAGTTATACCTTGGACAAAAGCGCGCCCGTTCATTTGGTACACAGACAATAGCTTGCTCGATTTTAAAAATGCACTGTTTTTTTGGAGATCAAAATAAAATTAATGGAAAACTTTGCAGAAAAGTCTTGCATTTCTTTTGTAAAATTTAACACGTGATCTTATGTCCACATGAGCTTTTTTCACAATATTTTGTCTTCTACTCACAAACATTGCAATACTCCGTTCACAAAAAAGTGCGGTGAAAAGTATGTCATATATAACATGCATATATTTTTTGCATATGCGACATCTTTTTACATATACAAAGTAATACATTCAGAATGTTGACGACTGTTTTTCTTTTCATTAAGTTGATTTAATAAAATTTGGCACATGTAAACGTTGTTGTTGTGTGTTTTGTGTTTGCGACTGTTGGACATTAAACGAAAGATTGCTGGTAAATGAACCTTTAAACAGATAAAACGTTCAGTTTGACAAGTATGTTGCATGTTTTGGCATTAACATGGTCGATTCGTAAGTATATTTAGGTGTTTTCAACATAGTTGCCGTAAACAATCACGAAATATGGTGTATCTGTCTAGGAAATTATATTTAACATATAGCGTCATCCTTTGTGTTTTCAATTCCTAAACAAGGAAAAAAGAATGTTCGATATATTTAACCATATGTTATCACTAAGTTAATTTTATATTTACTTTTGTTATTAAATCGTTTCTCATGAGATATACGTATCTACAAACACATACGGTGCATATAAATTACACCGTGTTTACCCCTGTGAAAGAATGTGTTCCTTTTTAGGTGTGGTAATTTATAAATAATACATATAAATGACAATGTACCATGTAAACCAAGTTAAAATATTACACGAACCCTTCAGAGACCATGCCATAAACATGGGCAATATGACAAGACGTTTGCATCACACCTGCAACAGAAGCAGGACAATGCGGGCAAAAATATAAAAGTTAACTGCGCATGCATTAATGTTGTCATATGTACATGATGTATGCTTTGTGTTAACTATTTAAACTAAATACGGTTTGTTTTGTACGTAAAAATTAAGGAACACAGCGGATGCAAACGGAAGAAGGCGTTACATAATCTTGTGTGTTTTTTTAACTTCACTCAACATGTGACACATGAATAAACTTATGCTTGAAAGTTAATCATCTAAACGAGTAAAACCATTTTACATAAATCATATAAATTGTTACAATGGTAATCAAATCGGATGCTGCATAAATTGTTACTTAAGAGGCTGTCACACAACTCGTTGAGTAAATAGGATTCAGGTGTTTATGTCGCATCTCTTCGCTGATTATATTCTCCTTAAATTATTAACGTAATATTTAGCGAAAATTCTAAATGAAATGCATTTATGGGTTTGCGAATGGTTCACGTGTTCCTGCAAACCAATTAAACCTACCAGAACTGTGTTTGCAATTTAAATTTTGTTCGACTAATGCCTCTAGTTTGAATGTATTTACTTTGAACAAGACTTGACAATCATTTTATTATTATTAGCTAAGAGAAAAGCTGTTATAATAGTACAATATAAATACTTTAATATTTTTGATAAATATATTTTTGAACATAATGAGCAAAATAAACACAATCAAGACACATTACTTCTTTTTTCCAAGCACAGCATAAATAAAGCTATTATTATACTTTGTATAGGTATTTTATTTCGACAATTCATGCAATCGATTTAACTAATCATACATAATTGAAATGAAATGTGTTTAACACGATGATACTGTTTTTACACGATTTGGTATCATGTACGTGTTCATACATATTCATTTCATATTATAATGAACGTTGTTATAAAACTATATATGTGGCCAGAGTACACATATTTACATAATTCAAATATTTGATGGCTAATAAAATTAATTTGTCCTTGGCAACACACCACGATGACATTGACTGTTTTTGAGAATACAATTAACCCATTTATGCCGAGTGGACTCTCCCATCCTTCTAAATTGGATCAATTTATTTCCAAAATAAGGGATGTCTAGTATATTTATTTCTATATTTATAATATTTCTTACAGAAATTCCTTTAAGCAAACAGCGTAGACCCAGATGAGACGCCGCATCATGCGGCGTCTCAACTGGGTCTACGCTGTTTGTCAAGGCCTTTTTTCTAGACGCTAGGCATAAATGGGTTAAAACAACATCCTAAATAACTCCAGTGATGTTTATTAGCCACATAGTAATATCTATATTTGGTCTGGTCAGAAACAATTCAGTCTTCAAAAGTAGACAGGTGAACGTATCTTAGACGGTAAAAACTACACTGTATCATGCCCTATGTATTCCCTTATTAAAACGGCTGTCATTGTTGACATGCATAATGATGACAAATTATCGTTTTCTTTGCGTGGCGTTACTTTTGTAAAATTGAAACCATATTAATAGCAACGGGAGGCTGAACTGACATCTTGTGGCTTGACGAATTTCGGCTTCGTTTTAATACTGGACTATTCATAAAGCTAGTTATTTAAATAAATGATTTGGAACAATGTAGTAATCCTGCGAAGTAAGCAACACAGCTGTTATTGTCTGCGACGTTTAGGTACTTAATTTCGTTTCATAAATCATGTGCAAGGGGATTGCTCGTGAAATTTGTGACATATATTTTAGTAAACAATCAAACGTTGTGTTAAATAACGACTGTTAAGACCTTGCCTAAAGAATTGATTGTAAATATAACCGACATACTTTTGCAATATCTTTGATTAGAATATCCTGAATTCACAATGTATTACATTATTTTTTTTAACGCGTCATATGTTTCTGCTTATTAAAACGGTTTAATACTGTATTTGATTATCCCTGTTCTGTGTCTATTTCGTCTTTTACTGGTTTTACTATTTGTATTTAATTATATTGCTAAATTGTAATGATGTCATTGTGTGCATTTATTTCTATTTTGTCATAGAAAAAGAAGTTATATAAAAAACATACGTTTTACACTGCAGTTGAATAGTGTTTGTTTATTCCCGCAGTCTGATGGTGTTCTTATGCCACTGTGTCCATGTTGTTGACATATTTTGCTAGTAGACGCAAACTTGTTTTAATGTTCGTGTATTGATTCATGTTAGACATCGATCTTGCAAGTTGCATTTCATTTGAAAGAGTGGCAAGGTACATATCAATAACCACAGCCAAAAAATATAATTGAGGTCAATTTGTTCATGGACGATACTGCTACCGGTAACAAGAGTGCAAGGAATGTGACATAGGCTGCAGTGTTAAGGGCGACTACGTCTGCTGCTTTTCCTCCAACAATTGTTACTGGACGTAACATGTGTAAACCAGTCTTCTCAACGGCAAACATGTATTTATATATTAAATTCAATTTATCGTCAATAGATGCTTACAAAACAAGGAGTTGGTGTTCGAAATTTTAGTAATCAAATTAAGAGGGAGTTAGAACGAGTTGTGTAATAGTCGCTTATCAGAAAGTCTGAAGATTAAGTGTTTATTTGCAGATAGCCAATACTAATGAGACAATCTCCTCATCTTACTCAAGATTTTAATTACAAATAATAAAAAGGCCTTAATACCCATAATGCCCATGAACGAACCGCGCTCCCTGTTTAGAGTTTCGAATACACTTAATATCAAAGTATGGTTTTTATTTTATATATTTGTGTCATCGCTACAACAACTCTCAACAAGTAAGTAGAAGATCAGAATCGAGTGTTTCGCAGTCTGGGCTTCGTTTTCAAAAATAAAACCAAAACAATCGTCACTAACAGCGTAATGATTGCGTCATTGTTAGGGTCACATGTGAAGTTCAACTGCGTAAACAAACAACTGTAACCAAGACAATACAAAGACGTTTGATTTCAGTTGTAAAACGTCTGCGATATTACTTCTTGATGACGTTAACATCTGTTTACAACCTAAGTAACTCAAAATACCAATCGAAAATGCTTTTTTATGAAAGACAATCAGCGATGTCATGATGTCATTCGTATCTTCAATATATACTGTTGCATGGTACAATGATATGTTACGCATCGTATCGGGTCTCCAATTTTCCCTTCCTAACTATTTAGTAGAATTATCGAACTTTTATAGATCAAAAACGTAAAAATTTATTTGAGACTACATCCACCATTATTTATATCTGTGCCGTGAATAATTAGACTATATACCTCCCTATATTTCAGTCAGTATAAAACAGTCTTATCCCCGTTGCTCAAATTTTATGGCCTGGTTAAGGTCACATAATGTAGACTTCAAACCCCAAACAATAATTTTAAGAGCAATACTGCTATCAAACAAATGAAACTTATTGGAGCTCACACGCGTTTTACAATTAACACATGTATTAAATTAACAATTAACAATTAAGTCACATAAATATTTGACTCAAACAAGTAATGGTTGTTATGTTGTTAAATTTTTGAAAAACAAACAGGCACACATGTATTTAGATCGTTTTTATATAAATATAGAATACCCCTCATTAATATTGAGAGTTGGGTATGTATGGTCGATGCATGCGATGAAAATAAATACATTTCGATTAAGTACAAATATTAATACAATTTTACTTCGGCTTCACCACCAAGAGAGAAGCCAAGAGAGAAGCCGTTTGCAATGAATTAATATTTGTCAAAGCCAAAAAAAGAGTCCCAGTAAACCTCACCACGCCGTGCCATAAAGCGTGTAATATAACAAACATACTATACCATTTTTTAAAGCATTACTGCCACCCTCTCACAGGCTAGCAATTCGTGATGTATGACGCCAGCTAATTGACCTGCCCCGGGCGTTTGTTAATAATTATATAGATTAATATGTTTTTATTGAAAAACTTTTGATCACCTCAACGCTAAAAAAATTCTACCTAAATGACTTGATTTAATGAAGTCTCAAATATACAAAATTTTTAATTAATGTCATATAAGTCATGAGGTCAGGTCATCAAAGATCTAAAGAATTAACTGTCGTGATACAAACAATATTTCAGCAAAATTACCTATTGAGACATTCATTCCGTTCCAAGAAGGCAAAAGACAAAGCACTTTTACACGGCAAGTTATGTAGCAAAATCACTTAAACACACTGGTCGACACTTTGTGCCCAATAATTTCTATTCACCAAAGTAGTTTGCCGGCGACATTCTGGATATTAAACTACTTCTTGGCGATGCCGATGCCTCTATGCCATGGCGCCGCCGCTATCTACGTTTTGGGCCCCGACGTTTCAACCGATATCTTCCACACAAATCACTTACGGTTAAAACGTGTATACCTCGTATGTGTGCCGTGGTTGTTCATAGCAGATTGACAGCTTATTTGTAATAAATATGTCGGCAATACATTTGAACATGACACAAAAGGTTGAACAAAATTAACAGCAATCTCTTTTGGCGGGTATTTGTTGTTTGTTTTTTTTTCAGTCAAAGATATTCAGCAATGGATGATATATGTAAAAAGCGAAGCCTTTATACCTTAATAGTGACGTCACTAAATCAATACGGAAATCGATTTCATGGATTAATGGTTATCTTTTGCGTGTATTTTATTATTGATACGAGGTTTATACCTTTATATAAAACCGAAGACTGGTATTCGCTAAGTCAAATTAAACTAATGAATTTTTATAGAAATTAATTTTAAGTATAACTCGCTCTGCACTTATTTAAATTTCTTATATTTAAATGACCAATAGTGGTATAGTTGCAACTGGCACGAATACAACGTCGCTTCTAAATGCCCGGATAGACTTCTTACAACATATGTTCTTGTTCTCTTTATCGTTGCAATACTCCTAAAACGAAAAACAAATGTGCAATGAAAAGTATGAGTATTTGCAAATGATTCTTAACAAAAACGTGACAGATGTCTTCTCCATATGCGACATATGTATAGAATAAAACAAATTCAAATCGGATGTGCATGAAAAAACGTTACTTCAATTTGATTCAAAGAAATATGTAATGCGTAGATATTGTTGTTTATGAAATGAATGCTTGACATCACACTTATGGTTGCGATCAAATGAACCTTTAAACTGTTTACACATTTGCTTAGACAATTTTGTTGTAACTGTTGTAATTGACATACGCAATTAGCACATATATGCAATTGTATACAGTCAACTTGCCGCAATTAATTGAAGATCTCTAATATATCTGTCTAGGAAATTATGTATAAAATACAGTTTATATCTTTAGTCTTTCCAATTCTAAAAAATCAAACCAAATTCATATCCGATATATTTGACCATAATTTTCCACTTCACTTGTTTTATGCAAACTATTATTTACAGTACACGTTTTTTATTAGATAAGGTATATAAAGCACGTTGGTAAATATAAGATACACAATTTTAGCGAATTTAAAGGTCATGTATATGTTATTTATAAATAACACTTTTAAATGATAATGTGCTTTATACAAACCACTTTTGAGTCACAATGCGTGAACCCTTGAAAGACCAAGTCATAAACATAGGGAATATGACATGACGTGTGCAACACCTGCAGAAGAATCTGGGACATGCGGGCAAAATTAAATTGTTAACTGCGCATGTAATAGGGTTGTCATATGTGTCGCTTCGACATGGCCTTTTTACGTGTTTGGTTAATTGACAAAATTAAAAAAAAATGTTTCAGATTCGCAAATGGTCGTTGTAGTTATGATATTTGTGGGGAAACAGTTAGACATTGTAAGCCTCTTGAAGGGTTTTCCTAGCAGTTAATAAATACTTATATGTTCATCATCTTCATTTTTTCGGCAATCTTTGCAATTTTTGAAAAAAATCATCGATCGCTTTTTGCAGTATTTTGTGCAAACTGATCCAATTGTATAAAAAAATGAAATAAACTTATAATAACATGACGATACCGCTTAAATACGATTTGAGCTATACGATATATATGTCGATACAATCGTAATAGAAATGTGAAATTTATTATGTAGCTATTAAGATGATCAGAGTACACAAACATTTAAAATAAATCAAACATTTAAAATAAATCAAGGATTTTATTGCTAACAAAATAAACCTGTCACTGGTCAAGAGAATGATCATAAGAATGAAAACCCATCCTCAAAAACTCGAGGGATATTTATTAGCAATATTGTTATACATATATTTCACCTCGTCAGAACGAATTTTATCTCCAAAAATAGCAAGGTGGGCTTATTTCAGACTGCCGAAAATACAATGTATCATATCCAAAGTACTCCCTTATTTATATTGTTGTCATTTTTAACGTACGTAATGATGGTAAATTATTATTTTTCTTCGCCTGGCGTTACTATTTTACCAAAATTAATTTAAACAGAATGCTTAACTGACATCTCGAGGTATAAATAATGTTCGGTTCGTTATGATACTGATGAGAGTCATAACGCTAGATAAAAAACTAAATGATACGGACATGAACATGCATTTCTATGGAACGCCATAGCTGTCTTACGTTGTCACATTTCTTTCTGTCTTCTTAAGAAGGTGACGTATTATGTCAAACAGTCGTGTTATCATGTTTAAATGTGATGCTGACTTGTCAAAACACAGTCCTTTTATGGCAAACCGTAGTATTATCTTGTGTAAATTTGATGTTGACTTGTCAAAATACAGTCCTATTATGTCAAACCGTCGTGAAATCTTGTCCAAATGTGGTGTTGACTTGTCAAACCGTCATGCTATCTTGTCCAAATGTGGTGTTGACTTGTCAAAACACAGTCTTATTATGTCAAACAGTCGTGTTATCTTGTCCAAATGTGGTGTTGACTTGTCAAACCGTCATGTTAACTTGTCTAAATGTGGCGTTGACTTGTCAAAAGACAGTCATATTATGTCAAACAGTCGTGTTATCATGTTCAAATGTGGTGTTGACTTGTCAAAACGCAGTCTTATTATGTCAAATAATAGTGTTATCTTGTTAAAATGTGTATTGATTTGTCGAGACACTGTCTTATTATGTCAAATTCAGTGATGTCGTTCACATCGGTGATGTGGTTCACACTTTCATGATGTTCTTTTCTATATTGTTGACCGAAATATAGCGTTGTGTAGAAATACCAAAATCCCCTTAGTTACCAAAATTCCCCGAAATCCCCCAAATTCCCCATTAATATTGATTATTTATTTAGATAGAATATTGCAAAATACACTGAAATCACTGATAAAGCAATGTTTTTATCCAAGCTTGAAAGTAAAAAACTAAAACATAAACATTATTATTGGGATTCCGAATATGAATTCATAGTGCATATTTGCACAAGCACGATCAGGTACCAAAATCTCCGCTGTAAAGACCTTCAAGTGTCAAAAAATCATATGGGGGCTTTTTTGATATTAGAAAGCAGCGGCACAGAAAAAAAAACTTAACAACAATATTCCCCTTCTTTTGAAAAAGATTGACTTGTAGCCGGGATTTCGGTTATTCTACATTCCCCCATATTTACATCTAAAAGGTTCAAAATGTCTTTTGTATGATTGGTTTTTGGCTTCGCTTGAATGTTAACTTGCAAAAAAAAAATATTAATGTCAATTATTAAACACACATGACAGCATACGTTGCCTCTTAGGGGGATTTCGGTAATTCTACATTTGCCCGCCGCGTACCGAAATCCCCAATAAATACGCCTTAAAGGGTCAATATGTCATCAGTATGATTGGGTTTTGGCATAGCATAAATGTTAATGTGCAAATAATGATATTAATATTCATTATTAAGCACTCTTGACAGCACACGTTGCCTCTTAGCGGTGATTTGGGTAATTCTACACAAGAACAAAGACGGTACCGAAATCCCCACTGTACAAACCTTCAATGGTAAAAAAAATCATTATAGTGCTTTCTTATTGTAGAAATCAGTGATACAGACAAAAAACCTATCAACAATCTCCCCTTTGGTAACTTCTGTTGAAAAAAAAGAAGACTTATAGCGGGGATTTCGGTAATGCGGTAATAAGACAAGTCAGCAGCAGATTTGGACATGATAACACGACTACATGTATTTGACATAATAAGACTGTATTTTGACAAGTCAACATCACATTTGGACAAGATAACACGACGGTTCGACAAAATAGGACTGTATTTTGACAAGTCAGCACCAGATTTAGACAAGATAACACGACTGTTTGACATAATAAGACAGTATTTTGACAAGTCAACATCACATTTGGACAAGATAGCACGACTGTTCGACATTATAGGACTGTATTTTGACAAGTCAGCACATGATTTTGACAAGATAACACGACTGTTTGACATAATAAGACTGTATTTTGACAAGTCAACATCACATTTGGACAAGATAGCACGACTGTTCGACATAATAGGACTGTATTTTGACAAGTCAGCACATGATTTTGACAAGATAACACGACTGTTTGACATAATAAGACTGTATTTTGACAAGTCAACATCACATCTGGACAAGATAACATGACTGTTTGACATAATGAAACTGTATTTTGACAAGTCAACATCACATCTGGACAAGATAACACGACGGTTCGACATAATAGGACTATATTTTGACAAGTCAGCACATGATTTTGACAAGATAGCACGACTGTTCGACATAATAGGACTGTATTTTGACAAGTCAGCACATGATTTTGACAAGATAACACGACTTTTTGACATAATAAGACTGTATTTTGACAAGTCAACATCACATCTGGACAAGATAACACGACGGTTCGACATAATAGGACTATATTTTGACAAGTCAGCACATGATTTTGACAAGATAGCACGACTGTTCGACATAATAGGACTGTATTTTGACAAGTCAGCACATGATTTTGACAGGATAACACGACTGTTTGACATAATAAGACTGTATTTTGACAAGTGTACATCACATCTGGACAAGATAACACGACGGTTCGACATAAAAGGACCGTATTTTGACAAGTCAGCACCAGATTTAGACAAGATAACACGACTTTTTGACATAATAAGACTGTATTTTGACAAGTCATCACCAGATTTAGACAAGATTACACGACGGTTTGACATAGTAGAACTGTGTTTTGACAAGTCAAAATCACATTTGGACAGGATTACTGTTTGACATAATAATACTTTGTTTTGACAAGTCAGCACTACATTTAGACAAGATAACACGACGGTTTGACATCATAAGACTGTGTTTTGACAAATCAACATCACATTTGGACAAGATAATACGAC
Organism: Dreissena polymorpha; assembly: GCF_020536995.1. Classification (NCBI taxonomy): domain Eukaryota; kingdom Metazoa; phylum Mollusca; class Bivalvia; order Myida; family Dreissenidae; genus Dreissena; species Dreissena polymorpha. Next base: position 138,740,084 of record NC_068357.1, read on the forward strand.
GGTTTAACATAATAAGACTGTATTTAGATAAGTCAGCACCACATTCAGACAAGATAGCATGACGGTTTGACATAATAAGACTGTGTTTTGACAAGACAACAATTAATATGGACAAGATATCACGAAGGTTTGACATAATAAGACACCTTCTAAAGAAGACAGAAAGAAATGTAACAACGTAAGACAGCTATGGCGTTCCATACATTTCAATGCAATTTTCACTTGGGTGGTACAATTGTGAATTTAGCGTCACAGCTTTTTCTGTTTGCCACGTTTCGTGATCATTGTGTTTTTCATTTAACATGAGTACGGAGAATTTTGACGAAAATCTGTGTTTTAAAGCTGACGTTGTGTCCAATAACAGTTTACCCAAAGCATTAATTGCAAACATTATCGACAAAAGTATAAAACAAGGTAGTTTAGAATACACAAACTTAATGTAGTAAATAAAATTTGCACGCGTAATAGTTTTCCATTAATATTATTACTTTTAATAACTTTTTATTATCATTTTGCTTTGTCTATTTCGCTATGAATATTATTTGTCCCTGTAACTTTCTCTATCTCTAAATTGATAGTATGTATTGTTTGTGAATTTTGTGTAAACTATGAATATGTCCAAAAAAGGAGGAGAAAAAGCATCAAAACATCAATGATCTATGGATATGCGCCTTACTTGTTAATCACAGATCGTACATTAAACCATTATCATAATTTCGCATATGTTTACGCTCTTGTCCACCAGTCATTTGCAAGCATTATGTGAGCTCATTTTTTTTTTAAACTTGCAAACCTCAAACAAATTACAAACGTTGAATGAGAAACGGTTCTTTAAGTTTTGCATGAATAAATACTTTCAGTATGAAATATATATTATAAGCATGTTAAACATCGAATCTTCATCGGATCTACTTTATACCTCGAAGGTAAGCTCACCCTTCTAGTTTTAACACATAACAGAACGTAACTCAACATTGTAGTTTGAACCCCAAACAATAGCTCAACCGCTAGTTTAAATCCCGAACAATAGCCCACCCATCTAGTTCACACAACGAACAATAGTATACCATTGTAGTTTTAACCCCGAACAATATCTCAACCGTCTAGTTTGAACCATGAACAATAGCTCACCGATCTTGTTTCAAACCAGAAGAAACTCCCCATTCAAATGTGTACTTTGGAAAATACTTTAACCGTCTGATTTAAACCCGAGCAATAGTCTACATCCCGAAAAATAGCTCACCTTTGTAGTTTGAACCCTTCTTGTTCGAACCCGAACAGTAGCCAAACCGTATAGTTTGAACCCCGGAAAATAGCTCACCCTTCCTGGTGAGCTCACCGAACAATAGCACATGCGTCTAGTTGGAAGCCGGAACAATATCTCGTTCGTATAGTTGGAACCCCGAACAATACATTGATGTTAAAACTAAAATTGTTATCGTTGTGTGTCCATATATTAAAATAAACAAGTATACATTTGTCCAGACAGTAAAATAGGGTGTGAACTTTTGTCAAATTTGATTGGTGAGCTTAAAGTCAGATAAGTTATTTTACCACATTGTTTTTCTCTTGCTCTTAAACATTTTAATGCCTTATTAACAAAACACGAACGTGCAGTAAAATGTTATGAGCAGTAAGTGCAGTGTATTATAGTGCATTCTGCCTAAAATAACGTTACAAATATATCCTCTTCACATGCCACATCTTTTTGATATACAATATAACACATTCAAAATGTTGAAGCATCAAAATCACGACTTCAACTTGACTCAATGAGACATAACATATGCAAATACTGGGTTTTGATTATACGACTGTTTGACACGACACAAAAAATTGCGAGTAAACAAACCATTAAAAAGTAAAAACGCTTTGTTTAAGAATAATGTTTTATCTGTTGTGTTGTGGTCAATATAATTTCCGTGACCAATGTATAATCCATGCGGATTCTGTCCAGGAAGTTAGGTTTTGCACATAAAGTTTCATCGAAGTCTTTGACAATTTTAATAAAGACAACAATAGGGCATAATAACAAATATAAGTGATAATATTTCAATTAAAAGAATTAACTGTGTCACTGTGCAAGAACCATTAATTTTAAACATGTAAGACATGCGGCACCTGCAACATAAGCTGGCAAAGGCGGACAAAAAAAGTTTATAATTTATTGCGTATATGAAAATGATGGCATATATGTCGCTTAAACTGGTGTTGACACCTGCTTTAGACATTATTCTTACTATTGCAAAACTAGTGTGTGTGAGTGTGTACGTTACTCTAGAGCAAAGCGGACGCGAAGGGAAGAAAGCGTGACATAATCAATTTTTTATTTTCAATTATACGCAAAAAGTGACAAATAACTTACCATACGCTTGGAAAGTAATCATTATAAGAAAAAATGGCATTATATATATACATAATTCATATCCAACTGGCCGTCATACAAATCGTTGATTAAATAGGTTCCATGTGGTTTATATTATGTCGCATCGCTTGGCATGTTCTGTACGTTATTATGCATGCACGGCTATTCATAGTAAGAAGCGAGAAACACTGAATGAAATTCATTCAGAACAGAAAAAGTTTGTTGAAGGCAATTAGTTGGCACAGATGGGTTTATGTAGGGTAATTTTAAAGACGAGAAACGCGATTTTGTTAGGTTTGCCTAGAAGAACGTCAATAAAGGTATGTTTATAATTGTATTTTTGTTTTTATAATGTACGGAATTCCGGAATCGTGTACTCCGCGTAGTGTAAATGGATCAAATTTACTTCAAAATGAGTTTCAATACAATTCTGCAACAAGTTGATATATTTTATGTTTTTTTTTAAATATAAATGTTCATATATATTGATATATTATAATACAATATATTTATGGTAACACACCGTGAAATGAAACTTACGTTTTGAGAATATGATAAAATGAAGAAAAAAACATTCTAAACAAGACTTTTGTCAAGCAATATGGTCCCCTACCGGTGAAACGCCACCATTGTCAGAATTTGTTGTTGTTGTTGCAATAGCAACCATAATTTTTGACATAGGAACAACATGAAATGACGTGCATAATCTCCATATTGCCATCTATCCATGTTTAAAGTTTCATGAAAAAATATGAAGAACTTTTTAAGTTATCGCAGGATTCATAAAAGTGTGACAGACTGACTGACTGACTGACTGACTGACTGACTGACTGACGGACACACAGAGCGCAAACCATTAGTCCCCTCCGGTTTGGGGAGATTATTATTAGCAACATATTAATGAATGATCTTTGACCTGCTCAGAACCGAATTCATTTTTCACACATATTATGGTGAACGTATTTTAGACAGCCGAAACTACTATGTATCATGTGCTAAGTAGTCCCTTATTAGTTTATACTAATTTATTTCAAACAATGCACTTTTGTTAACATAGAATTACAACAATGTTTATAATACGTACATGTTCGAATAGGATTGGAACGAAAGAGTTCTAGTCTCTTATTAAAACGGCTGTCAGTGTTGACATGCGTAATGACGGGGCAAGATTATTGTTTTTCGAAATGGCTTTTTTTTATAAAAAAAATATAATGACAACAGGATTCTTAGCTGATGTTTACAAAAAATATCAGGCTCGTTTTGATACTGCACTTAGTCATTGGGATAATTAATTTATACAATGGTACGAACTTGAACATGTGTAGACGTCTTATTAGCAGCAACTATGTATGCATTGTATGAACCAAATGTCCATGTCTTTCGTTATTGAATACCGATGGTTAAATATGGCAAACATCTATTTGCTAAGCACTACAAGCATCGATTCTTAGGCATTGAATAATTACTTTTCAAACCTTTAACATAAACAGATTCCTTAAGTATTATTTGTTGTTTGTTGGTTTTTCGATTGTTGTCGTATGCCGCTGTTTTAATCTCGGTGATATCTTTTGCTAGTACATGCACATGTGTTTTAATGTGCGTATATTGATGTTTCAAGTACATGTTATCTCGCAAGTTTCGTGTCATTTATACGCGGCGCAAGGGCCGTTCCCAGAATCGCAACCAAGCGGTTGAAGTGAGGTCCGCCGCAAGCGACATGTTTTTTGATCTCTACATCTGCATGTACCAGTATTGAAAGGGCGGCTTGGTTATCGACATGGACAGTGAAACGCGTCAACGTCTGCTGCTATTCCACAAACAAAAGTTACCGGAAGTAGCAGGTATACACTAGTCGTTTGTACGATTATCATTAATTTAAAACATTATTTACAATCTATCGTCAATACTTGGTCAATAAACAACGACGTTGATCTTTGATGCATAGTTATCAAGTAACTATCAGGTGACATGAGTGTTAAATAGTCGTTCAGCAAAAAGAATAAATGTTCAAGTGTTATTTGGCAGAAAAGCAATTTTAATACGAAATCTTCCGTTGTCGAATTCATTTTCGTAAACTGTATCATGATGTGTTATACATAAGAGTATCATTATTATAATATCGATTATAATAAAAAATGATTAATTTTAAAACAATAAGCATTTATATCAAGCATACCAATGGACGCACAGCGGTCGATAAGCAAAACTATCTATGGTCTTTTTTGATTCCTCCGCCTCGTAAATATTTGGCATTTCTAAGGATACGAAAAACTACGAAAGAGGAAAATTTTAAATATTTTAATCGACAAATAATTGTGTTTAAAAAAATATGAATCATACTTTAAATAATGTTTCAGAAAATAATATTCGGTTCCTGTTTTAATTACTCGGCTATCGGAGACGTAACATCTTTAAGTAGACCGAAACGTATATAATATTCGCCGTCCCCAAAGGTTTACCTAGCAAATATACCGCAAAAAACTTGCATAGTATTGTATGTTCATGTGCCTTGGCTACATTCTACAAGCCAGTCGCAGAATAGAAGCGCGTTTTGCACAGTAGAAGCTTTGTTGTCACAAAATACACCATCAATTACGTCACTGATCGAGTCATTGTCAGGGTCACCCTATGTTGTCAACTTTGTAAATGAACATGCAACCAAGATACTATTAACAAGTTAGTTATTAGTTTTAACATAGATAGTACTTCTCGGTTACGTTGATTGTTTAAGCATCCGAAGTAACATATTAATACAAATATACAATACATACAAAGAAGACTTTATTTTAAAGAAAATACAATCAGCGTCGAAATTATCATGTTTGTCCTAAATATAAAACTGCAGGGCAAAAATTATTGGTAATCTCGGATGTCTGATTTTCTACCCCTAACTATAATTCACGAACATCAGATTGTTCAAAGACCGATAACAATAAATTATTTAAAATTACGAAATCGGGCCAATACATTGGAATTGGCGATGCGAAGCTTTGTCGTTTAAACCGGCTTTAAGGAGCCAAAAGCGCAGACAGGGTCCACCAAGCCAACACTTGGCCAAGAATTATTCGCAAAAAGAAACAAGTGAAAATATAAATAACCTCAGCATCAACATTCAATTTAAATAATAAAACATTTCAATTAAGTTACACTGCAACTTCTTATTTGTTAAACCAGAGCAACATATATCACTAATGTCTTGATTTGTACGCAATTTTTTCCGTGGCTTTTTTTTGCCACGTCGGAACGGTTTGAGGGTTTATTCACATTTTTCAAGGCCTTTAATCTAGTATCGGCATTCTTTAACAGTATTTCAATGTCAACAGTTTTTTAATAAACACATTTATTTGGTCACATTTATGATGTAATAAATATTAAATTGCCATCGTTTTCTGAAATAAATATTTTAGGGATGTAGTAGAAAAAAAACAATTTTGTCCTCCCAGTCCTGTCATCATAATGCAAAAAAAAGACCAAAGTCGTTGTTGTTGAAAAGAACAGTGTTGACAAAATTAATAAAGACTGAGTAATTAATTTAAATACCATACTTTGAAGTTCCATTTTAACTTCTTTTGACGACGTTTAAAGATTACAGTAATGTGTTTTTGCGCAAAATTTTCGCCTTAATAAGGAAAAACATCATTTGAAAGAAATATCCATTAGGTGACACGTTTGATTGACGTTTATTACAGAGTTATATGATTTAAAAAGCAGTGCACACTATCATCATACAAAGATAAACGAAAATAAGATCTTCAAATTAAGTGAGCATGTATGTGACATTTGCGTGCAGTGCTCCCACATTATGGAAGTCGATATGAGCTAATACTATGTTTAAGTTCTTTTACGATCAAGTGTTCTCCTTATAACTTTCAATTGACTCGAATACTATGTTTGCCGCTCAATAAGGCCATAAAATAACTTCACATATATCTTCTAAATATGCAATTCAACACATTCAAACTGTTGACCATGAACATCATCGAATTGATTTAATTAAACATGACATATGTTGTTTTTTTGTTATTATATTTGCGACAGTTTGGCATGGCACTTTAGCTTGAACCTAAGATGAACCTTTAAACAGTAAACAGGTTTAGTTGGACAATGATGGTGCGTCTGTTGCCCCTTGCATTGGCCTTTCGCAAAAAAAATATAAATGAGCCGCGCTTTGTGAAATGGGGTTAAGACCATGTGTGTAAAGTGTTTTATGGTATATTTCGCTTACAGAAAGTTTCTTTTAAGCAAAATTCCAGTTAAGGCGGACTGCACAGGCTAATCTGGGACGATACTTTACGCACATGCATCACACCCCCTTTTCACAAAGCACGGCTCATATAGACGTAAACTTGTACACAATAATTGCCTTAACTAATCCACGCTGAATCTGTCTATAAAGAAATGCTTCAAATAAAGGACCATCCATTGTATTTTCAAATCTAAAAAAAGACAAATAACCATTACATATATATAATCATATTTTTCCGATACTTTCATTTTGTACAAACCATTTTACTATGTAATCGTTTCTAATTAGATATGCAAATCTACAAAATCATTTTGATTAATATTTGATGCACTGTTTCAGCGCGTGTGAACTCCCGAAAAAGACTAAATTCATTTTTAGTTGGGGTCAATTTTATGAAATTAATAAATAACAAATATTATTGATAATATGTAAAATACAAGCTAAACCTGTGGGCAAGAACCCTTAAATGACTGAAAATATTATATGACGTCTACAACCCCTTGCATCAGAAGCTGGGAAATGCGGGCGCATGCAAATATTATATAGTTTACTGCGCATATAAAAGTGAGGTCATATGTGTCGCATTAATTAGCGATGAAACCTGCTTAAACATTGTAATAAATATTACAAGCAACTATTTATTGTGTGTGGGTACATTATTCTGAACAAAAGCAAATGCGAACTGAAAAAGGCGTGGAATTATCTATTTTTATTTTCAATTTCACGCAAATATGATATAACTTGTCACAATGGTCATCATAACAGATGCCACATATATTGTTACCAATGCGTTTTCCACACAACACGTTCGACAAAGATGATGCACGTGTTTAATGTCTCATGGCTTTCTGGTGTTATTGTACGAACACTCATGAATGCATGTATATGTGTAATATTTAACGAGCACTGTGAATAAGCTGCAATCAGGACGGACCAAGGTTGTTGAAAGCAGAGGGTTTTATTTAAACTAAGGCCAGAATTTTTTAATTAAATGATTTTCGGACCCGCCGACTCCAATTTTTGACGAAACCAAAAAAAAAAATCTCGATTTTTTCGGATGCCAAAAGGTGGCTTTTAAACACGAAACGCTTGCCGGATTTTAGAAAAATTTCAAATGAGTTATAAATCATCATATTATAAACCCAGTTTTAATTACCCACATGAATACGTGAACATCCTTCATCATGTACATGTGCTGGAATTTACCAAAAGCTTCGCCATCATTGTTTGTTCAAGAACGCTTTGTACAACGCTTTCATCAGCAAAGTCTGCTAATTTCCCAATAATTATGCAACCGTCAAATGAAATCCTGAATGGAATCGATTTGTAAGTAAATATTTTATTATTTCTTCACAATTTTATAAAATTGATAGTATTCAAATGACTAAAAATTATTATGAAAGCAATAAGAAAAGAACGATTTTAATTTAACAGGTGCTCGAAATGCGTAACCCATTTACGCCTATCAACTTTAAATCTTCCATATTTTACGCACAAAATCGGTCATATTTTAGAGAATAAAATTTTATGTGTTGTTTAATGCAGTTGTATTGAATAATTTGTGCATATAATATGTGTTTTTTCGTTATTTTCAATGGGTACGAAATGGGTACGAAATTTCGGTTTTGTTTCGAACTGGTTCGTACCAAAAGTTCAAAAATCGAAAAATCTAGTTTTTAAAACGATTTCAAGCCATGAATGCCCAAATAAAAAAGTCAAGTTTATGGAGTTTATTATCGGATTAACGGCTCCTTTATGCCATTGAACTATCAATTATGTTATCCTGGGATAAACTGTCACGAAGATCAATAATTATAACGATTATTAGGGACGCTATTTCTTTAATCAATACCATGACAACAACACTTGTTAACTTGTTTCAACAGGCATTTGTGAGCATTTATGTTTAACTGTTCCATTATTATAATGTTCTGGGAACGATATATTTTAGTTAAGATACCAACTATTTCTGAAATCAAAAGTAGGTCTTTCCTTCGATGTACTATATTTCGGATATGTTAAAATTCGGACATATAAAGATAGTGATATTTATGTGTTGATTTGGTGTATGTAGTTTGTAAAAATATGTTTTGTGTTATTTCAGACAACAAGAATGGATGGTGGCAATTATCCTGGGCCTTTTTGTCAAGAAAAAGATGTGAAAAATATTCATTTAATTAAACCTGGAAATCGACCACCACAGCTAACAGAAAACCTTTTTACAATAGGTGTTGTTTTAGAATTTGTAAAATTTGATAATAAACAGAAGTTTATGTTTATCATATCCAAATGACCAAATGTAACTGATTAACAATTTGAATTGAGATGCTTTATTTTCTGATGTTGGATTTATTTTTTCTTTCAGGTGATGTATATTTGTGTGATTCTAATTGGTTGTAATAAATAATTCTAAAACATTTATGCAGCATACTGTTACATTATTGTTAACGTTATTATATAATGTTGGTTATCTGGTTTATCAAGTGGAAAACAATCTTATTTATATAAAAATAAAGCTTATTAAGACTTATGAAGGTACTTGTTATTATTTATGTATTAGCATACTTCTCAAAGTAATAAAAATATAGTCAATGCCTTTATTCATTAATGTCGTAAGGTTCCTTAAATGATTGTCCTTATTAATAAAGTTGGAATTACCTGCGGTTTTCATACCGCGATAAAGTGGCGACAACTTTTTTTGGGCCAGTTCCACGCACGAAGTTCGCAAAACGCACATGTACTATGACCAAAATGCTCAGCAAAAAAAAAATCACCAACAAGTTTATTATGGACAAGTGAAAAAATTGCAAACCTTTTGAACCAGTTAAGATAATTTTAAAATTCAAACAAATTTAAAAACTGCACATCAAGACCTACAGTCTGATTATGATCATTTTGCACATCAACATGTTTGAAAACAACCAGTGTTGTTGCTTATTAAAAGAACTTCATACCATAACATTTTTAAAATGAGTGCATATATGGTCACCCATCTTTTTTTTTCTTTTTTTTTCCGTCCTCCTACCAGACACTTTTAGAAAAAAATCCGAAAATCATTTAAACCTTCAACCTTTAGTTTTGCAAACCAAACAAACTTGTTTGATATGTTTTTGTTTTTTTTAATTTAAATGATGTTCTACTCATGCCATCATTTTCTTATATTGATTATCTTTACTTTGAACAAGACAAGACGCACGTTTTATGCGATATGTTAACAGGAGAATACATCTAGAAAATAATTAAAGTAAGACATTTTACGCCTTATTACGGGTTTTAAATAGAAATGAATGAACTAGCTATATTTGTTATTTATTTAAATTGGTTTGTTTCGATAATATTCGGAATTGATAAAACTGATCTTTCACCAGGTGTTGCAAGTTGATCAAATTAACTACAAAGAGCTACAATACTATGTTTGCAACATGGTGATACCGTTTCTATAGGAGTTCGTATTAGTTTAAACCTATTTATTTTAGCTCGATTGCATAGAAAGTAATTCCTACTTATTTGAAATGCTCTCGAGTCCGTTTCCTGGGCCTAGAACCAGTACTTGGTGTCTATATGGGAGATCGAAAGAACGCTCCCACAGCGGGGATCGAACCCGTGACCTCCCGGTCGCAAGGCGGACACCATATCCATTACACCACGGCGACCTCGTAGGAGTTCGTATTATAAACACGTGCATATAATATAGAATAATGAAATGTATTTTAAAACATTGAATATGGCCACAAAGTACACATACATTTACATAAATCATGGAATTTATTGCTAAGAAGATAAAAATGTCCTTGATAACCCACCGATACAAGACATTGACCGTTATAGAGAACGATCAAATGCAAATATGTATTAAAAACAAAGCAATAATTATATTTGACCTGGTCAGAACAGAATTTAATCTGCAAAAATGTGAACGCAATTTAGACAGCCGAAACTACTATGTATCATGTCCTAAGAAGTCACTTATTAAATCGGCTGTCAATGTTGACATGCGTAATGATAGGAAATGCTTATATTTTCTTCGCATGTCGTTATTTTTATAACAACAATAATGACAAGAAGAGGCATAACTTACATCTCGCGTTTTAAAGAATGCCTTTTTCGTTTTTGCAATGAATGAGTAATTAAGATAGTTATTTAAGCAAATGATACGCTCAGAAAACTGCGTGTTAACGCAATGCAAACGTTTAATAAGAAGTGATTCTTTAGGCATTGCATTAGTCAAATCTTTTATTTTTGAATACCAATGGTAAAATATACCATACATCTATTATTTAAGCACTCCAAACAACGATTCTAAGGCATTGAATAAATATTTTAAATAACTATTACATACACAGACTCTCTATGTTGTTTTTGTTGTCGATTGATTTTCAGACTCCTTTCATATAACGCCTTTTCAGTTTGGGGTGTCATATTTTAGTAGTCAATCATGCCTTGATGTATTTTATGTTCGTATATTGGTCCTTCCTTCAAACACATGTTAGACAAGGAATCGCGCAAGTTTCGTTATGCATAAGGGTCGCCGCAAGCGACATGTGTTCTTTGACCGATAACACATCAACCACTCCACAAACCCGTCTTTTCAAATTTATTACAACAGGAATTATACAAATCTATTAATACCAGGTAATTGGTAACTGATTCACCAGAAAAATATACCAACGAATTTACCAAAAAAGGAAAAATCGATTTATACCAGTTAGCACTTTTGTGGAAACTATCTTACGGGAAGTCCGGCCGATCTTTCACGGTCAGAAGTTACACCCAGTTTCTATGATTAGAATTTAAGCTGCGCGCAGAGCCGTATTTTTCTGTCTCGCTTTACAGGTATGATTCTTATAATTATTTACATTTTGGATATTCATTTGTTGTTTGTATTATTTGACTTAGTGCGGTAATATATAGTTAATAACTGATGTTAGTTGTATTTGGATTTAAGTGCTATAATTAATAGCATCATATTGTTAACTCTAACTACAGGATTATTCGAAATTAAATTGAACTGCCTTGGCAAGATCGTTGGTTTTGAATTAATATCATCAAACTATCAGGCAACGAATAAAATAAACATCAAGATATCCTAAAATATCCAAAAGATCCCGAGTAAGAAATAAAATATAATCGGTAGTAAATAGGACTGATTATACTAAACAGACATCTTGCATTAATAAGCATGTCGGTTTAGTTTTGATACTACACCCAGTCATACAACTAGTTATTTTACTAAATGATTCGAACTTAAAAATGCGTTTCAACGCAAGTTTTACATTTGTAGAAAAACTATGAATTGTGCGACACAGCTGATTTTGTCTGACACGGTGTATGCTTAACACTTTACCCCTTAGATATGTATTTTCGCGTATTAGTAGTCCCTTAGAAAGTTAAATTTAATTAAAGACCATTCTTACTAGATTCAAATTTTAAGGCTTCATTTCCAACCCTTAGATACTGATGAACAGCAAACAGCATAAAACCCGAACATACTTTTTTAGTAAGCTATGCAAACGGCCAGAAAGCATCCATGAATCAATGATCACTTTTTACTACAGACCGAAGTAGAAAAAGGATCATAATAATGCCTATTGATACGCGGTTTTCAATCATTCATTTGCAAGCATTACACCCGTCGATTATTTAAGACTTGCAAAACTCGAAGAATTGCAAGCGTCGAACTAGAGGCGATTTTTTTTAAAGTATTTCAGTATTGAATATCTACTGTTAAATGATAGTGTATATAAATTCCTTAAGCAGTCAAAACAAAGTATTATTTGTTGTTCTTTTTATCTTCAGTCTGTCGATGTTTCATTAGGGTGATATATTTTGCTAGTCTATGCCTCAGTGTTTTTCATGTTCAGATATTGATCGTTCAGGTACTTCACTAACAAAACCATCAATTGTCTCATTGATCCCTCCGTAAAGCAAGTGTTTTACATTTCTTAGGGTTAGATAAACTACCTCCATCTGAAAATGAATATTACATGAAACCACGCATAATTGTGTTTAATGAGAAAACTCTGCTCTGGGAAAATGAGAAACCCTGCTCTGGGAAAATGAGAAAACCCTGCTCTGGGAAAATGAGAAAACCCTGCTCTGGGAAAACGAAAAACTCTGCTCTGGAAAAGGAGAAAACCCTGCTCTGGGAAAACAAGAAAACTCTGCTCTGGGAAAACGGAAAAAATCTGCTCTAGGAAAAAGAGAAAACTCTGCTCTGGGACAGTGAGATAACTATGCTATGGGAAAGTGAGATAACTCTGCTATGGGAAGGTGAGAAAGCCCTGCTCTGGCAAAACGAGAAGACTCTGCTCTGGAAAAGGAGAAAACTCTGCTCTGAAAAAAGGAGAAAACTCTGCTCTGAAAAAAGGAGAAAACTCTGCTCTGGGAAAGTGAGATAACTCTGCTATGGGAAGGTGGAAAAGCCCTGCTCTGGAAAAGTAGTAAACTCTGCTCTTGGAAAAGGAGAAAACTCTGCTCTTGGAAAAGGAGAAAACTCTGCTCTGGGAAAAGGAGAAAACTCAGCTCTGGAAAAACAAGAAAACTCTGCTCTGGGAAAACGGAAAAAATCTGCTCTAGGAAAAAGAGAAAACTCTGCTCTGGGACAGTGAGATAACTATGCCATGGGAAAGTGAGATAACTCTGCTATGGGACGGTGAGAAAACTCTGCTCTGGAAAAGGAGAAAACTCTGCTCTGGGAAAAGGAGAAAACATCTGCTCTGGGAAAAGGAGAAAACTCTGCTCTGGGAAAGTGAGATAACTCTGCTATGGGAAGGTGAGAAAGCCCTGCTCTGGCAAAACGAGAAAACTCTGCTTTGGAAAAGGAGAAAACTCTGCTCTGGGAAAAGGAGAAAACTCTGCTCTGGGAAAGTGAGATAACTCTGCTATGGGAAGGTGAGAAAGCCCTGCTCAGAAAAAGGAGAAAACTCTGCTCTGGGAAAAGGAGAAAACTCTGCTCTGGAAAAGGAGAAAACTCTGCTCTGAGAAAAGGAAAAAACTATGCTCTGGGAAAAGGAGAAAACTCCGCTCTGGGAAAGTGAGATAACTCTGCTATGGGACAGTGAGAAAACTCTGCTCTGGAAAAGGAGAAAACTCTGCTCTGGGAAAAGGAGAAAACTCAGCTCTAGAAAGTGAGAAAACTCTGCTATGGGAAGGTGAGAAAGCCCTGCACTGGCAAAACGAGAAAACTCTGCTCTGGAAAAGGAGAAAACTCTGCCTTTGGAAACGGAGAAAACTCTGCTCTGGGAAAAGGAGAAAACTCAGCTCTGGAACAGTGAGATAACTCTGCTATGGGAAAGTGAGATAACTGTGCTACGGGAAAGTGAGAAAGCCCTGCTCTGGCAAAACAAGATAACAATGCTCTGGGAAAAGGAGAAAACTCTGCTTTTGGAAAAGAAGAAAACTCAGCTCAAGGAAAATGAGAAAACCCTGCTCTGAGAAAACACTGGAAGTTGTTGTCCTGCATCCAACGTTAGGAAACAAACACGCAAACAAGTATTTGTTGTAATCGGTCAATGATCGTTTTTATTTCATGAGTGCAAAGAGTAGTGTATAAGTTAATATCACCACATTTGAAATACGTATTCTATGACAGGTCCACAACACAAACAAACAAGCAAAAGAATTTAACTAGAGTCACCGCCGGGAGAGTTGAATGGGTTATACAACAATGTCAATGAATTAAATCTTGTACCGAAATGCATTAAAATTATTTTCAATTTTTGTCAGCAGTTTGACAACAAACTTAAAATAATAATTTTGTCACATTTATAACATAACTAAAATTAAATTGCCATCGTTTTCCGTAATAAATCATATATTTTATGAAGGCACTTCAAATAAATAAACATTTCTGTCCTCCCAGTCTTGTAATGATCATACAAATAAGTCAGATAGTCGCTTTTGTTTTAATTTATGGTGTTTGAAGTCATATATTTGTTTTCTTTTACGACTTTTATAGCCAAGAGTAATGTGTGTGTACGCAAAACGTTCAGCTTTATGAAGACAAAAATGTTTCAATAGCATATCCATTGGGGGAAACGTTAAAGCTATGTTTATTGGAGAGATATTTAATTTAAACAGCTGGTCACTTTTATCGTCATGCACAGATTAACGACAATGTGTTCTTTAAAATTAAGTAAGTACGTATGTGACATTTGCGAGCGGTGCTCCCACATTATATAACACGCTCTGCAATAACACCAGCATTATTTTTAATAATGTAACGATCAAAAGTGTTCTCGTTACAACTGCAAACTGACACGAATACTATCTTCGCTGCCCAATGTTTATGACAATATTAATGCATAATGCTTAACGGAAGATAACAGGTTTCTCTTAAAGTAAACTTTTTTGGCGAAGTTATAGATTGAAATTTAAGCTGGTTGATACATAGTATAAGCATTTTAACATTCCTTGTAATCATATGTTTGTATAATTTGTGTCACCTGTTATTTGGGTATGTGGTATTGCGTAGTCATTCGCTTATTAAATCAAGACACGCGTTATTTAAAAATAGATGCTAGTAGACGCTAGTTTAAACGAACATCAATTAACTGTGGTAACCCAACATAATTTCTTTTTATATATTGGACAAAGAGTCAACCGGGCATTCGAACAACTCTCCGATCGACCGACAAATTTGATTGATTAAAACAAAACTTCGTCCGCGATTTTAAAACACCGGACAACAACTTTATTTGAGTTTCGGAAAAGACCTCACCCGTCGAATTTGAGGATGGCATTCAAAAGCTTACCTGCGATTCCTCTACCTCGGACGAGCGTTCATTTTGAGATAAAGACAAGACAAACTTCTGGCTTTAACCCCGAACAATTGCTCATCCTTTTAATATGAAACCAGAATAATATCGCATCCGATTAAAAATCAAAGTACTGACAGTACTGGTGTGACGATGCTTTTGAAGAGGATGGATATAAAAGCATCAATTTAAGTAGATCTACATCATCACAGTTGTGTTTGTGGGTACGAAAAAAAAATTTGGAACGAAAATTGTGGGTACGAAAAAAATTCGGTTACCAAAAAAATTAAAGTACGAACAAAATTGGGTACGAAAACAAAAATTGGGTATGAAAAAAATTAGGTACGAAAAAAATTTGGTACGGAAAAAATTGGGGGTACGGGGGCGTAGTACCCCTGGGGAACTTGACCCACAATCGCACATTCTTGGCCCTTTCCGTCAAACATCGGATAAGTACCTTGAAGCCTATAGTATGAATACACATTTATGGCGTACCATTTGGGTCGAAAGTCAACAAGACCAAGCAGCTAAAAAGAGAACTGTACTTTTACGTACAATATGTATGTCGAAGTATTTTTTTTGTATTTCGACGTACAAAATTGTTATTCGACGTTCAGTTTTTACTGACCCTTGAGTGTAAGCCAATCAGAGGACGCCTTACATCTGTTGTTTTTATAGATATTTGACAATGAACATTATTATTATTATTATTATGCCCCACTTCAAAAGAGAGGGGTTAGATTGTTTTGCACATGTCGATCGGTCCGTCAGTTTGTCGGTTAGTCGGTCGGTCAGTCCACCAGAGGGTTTTCGGATGATAACTCAAGAACGCTTACGCTTAGGATCATGAAACTTTATAGGTGCATTGATCATCACTTGCAGATGACCCCTATTGATTTTTTTGGTCACTAGGTCTAAGGTCAAGGTCACAGTGACTCGAAATAGTAAAATGGTTTCCGGATGATAACTCAAGAATGCTGAGGCCAAGGATCATGAAACTTCATAGGTAAAGGTCACAGTGACTCGAAACAGTAAAATGGTTTTCGGATGATAACTCAAGAATGCTAACGCCTAGGAATGGTTTCCGGATGATAACTCAAGAATACTTACACCTAGGATCATGAAACGTCAAAGGTACATTGATAATGACTGGCAGATGACCCCTATTGATTTTCATGACACTAGATCAAAGGTCAAGGTCACAGTGACTCGAAATAGTAAAGTAGTTTCTGGATGATAACTCAAGATTGCTTACGCCTAGGATCATGAAACTGCATAGGTACATTGATTATGACTGGCAGATGACCCCTATTAATTTTCAGGTCACTAGGTCAAAGGTCAAGGTCACATTGACAAACAAGAAATGTGTTTGTCAGAAACACTATGTCCCCTTCTGCGCCGCTTTGATTTAGTTTTTTTGAAAGTTGACCTTGAAGGATGACCTTGACCTTTAACCACTCAAAATGTGCAGCTCCGTGAGATACACATGCATGCCAAATATGAAGTTGCTATCTTCAATATGGCAAAAGTTATTGCAAAATTTTAAAGTTGGCACAAACAGACCAACGGACAGACAGACAGGGCAAAAGCAATATGTCCCCACTACAGTGGTGGGGGACATAGAAACGTATTCACACAATGGCTGCAACTACAACTGACAGACTGTATGGGGAGGGGCATGCATGTTTTACACACTGCCCTTGTTATTTATACCAAATTATGCGACTATCGACCGCTAACTAATAGATATTGAGCGTATTTATTGAGCATTATTATAATTATTTATACCAAAGTATGCGACTATCGACCGTTAACTCATATATAGTGTGTGTATTTATTGACCTGGCGTGGCGGAATTAACCTCTGACTTATGCAAATAATGGTTAGCACAAAATACAACCAAACCAGGGAGTTTATTATACATTTTAAATGCCGTAATCGTTTGGTTACCGTTGGGAATTTCCTACACAGTAATGCGCTGGACCGTGATATTCCGCCCCGCATGGTCAATAAATACTCACAATATGCTTTATAATTTTAATTTTAAAAAGGTTACCTTGAATATTCTTCAAATGGGTATTTAATCTAGTTCAATCCTTTCAATACTTGAAACTTCCTCGTATTTTTTTTTCAATTTTGATATTTATATTTTTTTGTCATCAATTAAAAAAGAGATTTTAAACATTTAATATGAAATCTGAAGAAAAAGCGGCTCTTGAGACAAGGTTTTTGATCGGCTGTTAAGAAAATTTGTACGTTGAAGTACAAATTGTACTTTGACGTACAAATATATACTTTGAAGTGTATTTCATTTGGCAGTGGCTAGTAGTACGGCCCCGTACGGCTAGACAAGAGGCTAGCTGTATGGCCTCGTACGGGTAGACAAGAGGCTAGCCGTACGGCTCTGTTCGTATAGTCTTTCCACATTTGTATGTTTTTGAAAAATCTTTAATGACATCATCTGACCATGCATGTCCTAGATTTCAAAATAAAGGCTCTGGTCTGACACATCGGTAACATTACCCTTACAGAAATGAAAAGGTTGCCGCTATGTAGCGGCAATGTTTCGGCTACAAAGCCGCTACCACTTTTTGAAGCCACAACTACAAGCCAGAAAGTAGCCAATAGTAGCCGCTAGCGGCTACCTTGTGGCAATCTAATGGCTAGTAGTGGCCGCTAGCGGCTCTTAAAGCCACTAGCGGCTCATAGTAGCCTCTAGCGGCTCATAGTAGCCAGATGCTGGCCAGAACATTTTCTTATATAAAAAAGTGCAATTATGAGCCAGATGGTAGCCACAACCAATACTTTAATATTAATCTTGAAAACACAAAAGTCTTATAGTAGCCACAAGTGGCTCTTAGTAGCCAGAAGGTAGGCACAATTGTAGAATGAAATCATATTTTTTATGATGTCATGACATCACTGATGATGTCATCAGACAAAAATCAAAATAGCTGAAGAATCTGACAAACAAAAAGAAGTTACTGGGAAAGAGTTAAAGTCATTGTAAGTAAGCTGTGGTGGTTATTACAGTTTCAATTGGTGTATATTAATGAAAAAACATGGATTTGGAAATAAAAACCTGAATTATTGAAATATTAAATATGATTATTCATACCCAAAAAAAGGATGTCAAGTTTTAACACTGAAATTTTTCTTTAAAATTTGATTAGGCTAAAAACAATGTGTTGAAGGTTTGTATCTATACTTATTTATTATAAGATAATTTATTTTTACATTTCAATTGTTGTTGCTTTTAAACAAAAGCAGTAAAATTACATGTATCAGAGCAAGATTAATTTTATCTCTGGATTATTTCAAAAGGTTGTCATTATGTTTTAATTCTAGCTGTTGGGCTGGCCATTTGTCAAGTCAACATTAAAGACAAAAGCAATCCATATATATTATTTCTGAAGAGGGTTTCTGATAAAAAAAAAAAAAATAATGTTGCAGTTTTACAGATTTGCCCCACTTTCCTCAGGACAGGTGTCCTAAATGGTCAATTTTTTTTTGAACATTTGTCCTAAATCATGAAAAAACTTTCAGACAGCATGTTATTGTAAAGTTAATAAACTAGTCAAAACTAAATCCAATTACATTTTACTTCAAATAATTAACACTTTATAACTATAGACTTTTAGGAAGTTTTTTAGTAGAAAATGCATTGGTTTGCAATGTATAATATGGTATTGTAGGTTAATATAAGTTAATGGCTGTCAAGGATTGCAATCATTACACTCTGGAACAGCAGACGATTTATTTCATAAATCTTGCGGCTAGAGCAGAGCCAAAACTAGCAGCGGCAACCGAGCCGCAACTAGTAGCCAGAAAGCTCATTTGCATACGAAAAACAACCTTGCGGCTACAAAGCGGCAACTAGTAGCGGCAACCGAGCCGCAATTAGTAGCCAGAGCAGAGCAAGAACTAGCAGCCGCAACATAGCCAGAACTAGTAGCAGCAACCGAGCCGCAGCTAGTAGCCAGAAAGCTCATTTCATACGAAAAACGGACATGCGGCTACAAAGCCGTAACTAGTAGCGGCTACTGAGCCGCAACATTGCGGCAACTGAGCCGCTAATAATTGCCGCAGGGCCTAAAGTTTCGTAAGGGTTAACATTAAACTGTTACCAGTCTTCCGAAATTAATTTTTATTGAACTATGTGATGAAATCTAAATCGGGCACTGATTTATCTTGTTTAAAAACAGTCATAGATTAGTTACTAGTGTGGTCTCTCGGTAATGACCCATTTTTGCTTACTTGTCTCAACCTTAAAACTTTTCACATTTCTATAATCTCAGCAAATCTGGATTTAGGGGATCTTCAATGGTACATTTACACTTTAGCTCTGTCACAAGATTGCTGGTAAAGTCAAGTCACATATTTCAATCTAGGCCATGTCAAACTCAAAGTGTCAAAGACAAATGAAAGATGCGTTCATTAATTATTGTCCCATTGTTTACTACTGCTGTGAGTTTTTATATAATATAACTGATGACCATCATGTCATTGTTGGAGAAAATTCACATTATCTTAGTATATCAGGTTGAGCAGTTTTTTAGATAACAAAGTTGGCTTATTTTCAATGTCACTTCTGGGGATCAAACCGCAGCACAACCTTCTGAAATCAAAGACGACACTCTACCACTAGGCTTTTAGGAAGATATGTGAAATGTTTCGATCTCTCGTCAGAGCAACCAAACCGAAAATTTAATCAATTATTGCAGACTCGGTATTATTGAGTCAGTTCATGAGAGATAATGGAAGATGCAACATCTCTCACGCCCCCGGGCATCGCCTTAAGCAGTATTCACTTCTCAGCACGAAAGTGCTGGAGTCATTGATACCAAGGGACCAGAAAAAAACACTTGATTAATGTTCGAAATAAAATCATTTGATTAATGACAACACTATTATTTGAGCCAGGTCACAGGAAAAGGACAGTCTAATCGGTATCCAATTAAACTATTTGTTATTGTCAGAAAACCGCTTTTAAGCAAACAACTTTCAAGCGACTGCAGGCTGATCTAGATCCAAACTGGCCACAATCACCTTAATGTCTCTTTTACTGTGACACAGTTCATTTGACTTTAAAATGATATCAAATACTAAAATAGAAAGAAGAAATAATACAAACCAGTAATTTGAACAAAGTAAAGACTTTGTAATCAATGTTTTCAGGACAGCTTGGTGTCGAAGTTGGTGATATGCAAATCCCATGTGATATGTTGATATCGGATATCATAGTCATTCAATAAGTCGCAAAATGCTCGAATACAATTTCCAAAGCAAAATGTTACTTAAATTGATAGCTAAAAATACCCATTTTGCTGTGTCCAGCTGTCAAGTCTTCAGATCTTAAATTAAGTTCTGCATTCACATCGAATATATCCTTCGAATTCAATCAATTGTTGACATTAGCGGAGATTTAGTTAATAAATAACTCATATATCCTAAATGACACTTTCTAAATAGCCAAAAAAAGCCGATGTACGCTGTAAGAAAGTTTTGAAACGAAATTGAACATTCTCTCATGGACGCGGCCATTGTTGTCGACACGAACGACAACTCTGCTGGAGAATGTGGGTCGCACTAAAACGCGGACCAATCTGAGGACGATATAGATTATAAATCATAATCTAAATCGTCCGCAGACTAGTCCGCGTTTTAGTATCTGCCGGAGATGTTATCAATGCTAATGAGCGAGGTATGCCGATTAGAAAAACTGCGCTCAATCGGACTGGCTCGGTCTTTTACATAGCTTGCCATTGTGAAGAATTTTTTCATGGTATGTTTACCTTGACTCGCTGCTGAAAGCAGCATCGTCAAAAAACGACTTAATGTTTTCGTCGCATGTGGTTAAAATTAGCTGGTAATCATGTGTATAGGCAGTAATATCTTGAGCTAGCTTTCTGCGAATTTGACAGGTGAGCTCATGTCCGGCAGTGCTTTTTTTCAAATAATTTTTCTTCTGCTCTAAAGCATTGCAACTCTTTATATGCATACTAAAATGCAGTAGAAAGTGTGGGTTTTAACTCATAACGCCTTAAAATAACGTAACAAATATCTTCTAAATATAAAATAAGACACATTCAAAATGTTGACGCATGTTGATTCAATTAAATATGATATGAGCGAACGTTGTTGTTTTTCTATTTGCGACAGTTGAACCGTATATGAACCTTTAAACAGTAAACACGCTTATTTTGACAATTCTGCTATATCCATTTTCATTTGCCACGGCATGCTTGGACTAATGCAAGATGAAAATGTCTTGGATTTTTTTGTTTAAAATAAACTTTCATTCATACTCTTTTGAAATCCCTAAAAATGCAAGGAATCATATCCGATATATTTGACCATATTTTCAACTCTTCTTGTTTAAACAGTTGTGTCATTTGAGTCGCGTTCTGAGAAAACTGGGCATAATGCTTGTGCGTAAAGTGTCATCCCAGACTAGCCTGTGCAATCCGCACAGGCTAATCAGGGATGACACATTCCGCCTTAATTGGATTTTCGTGTTTCCTTTAAACGAAAAATACCATAAAAGCGGAAAATGTCGTCCTTGATTAGCCTGTGCGGACTGCACAGGCTTATCTGAAATGACACTTTACGCACATGCATTAAGCCCAGTTTTCTCAGAATGCGACTCATATAATCGTTTTTGATCGCATATGCAGATCTGCAAAACATCTTGATACGCATTAGATACACTGCTGTAGATAAGGTAAATGCCCGTACAAGAATTGATCATTTTTAAGGTGATGTCATTTTTGTGTAATTCATAAATAGCATATATTAGTAAAAATATGCCAAATACAAACCAAAACTGTGCCGCTGTGCGAGAACCCTAACACAAACAAATTGAAAATATGATAAGACATGCAACACCTGCAACAAAAGCTGGCAAATGCGCACAAACATTATATAGTTTACTGCAGATATGTTAATGATGTCATATGCTTTACTGCAGATATGATGTCATATGCTTTACTGCAGATATGATGTAATATGCTTTACTGCAGATATGATGTCATATGCTTTACTGCATATATGTTAATGATGTCATATGCTTTACTGCAGATATATTTAGGATTTCATATGCTTTACTGCAGATATGTTAATGATGGCATATGCTTTACTGCAGATATTTTAATGATGTCATATGCTTTACTGCAGATATGTTAATGATGTCATATGCTTTATTGCAGATATGTTAATGATGTCATATGCTTTATTGCAGATATGTTAATGATGTCATATGCTTTACTGCATATATGTTAATGATGCCATGTGATTTACTGCAGATATATTTAGGATTTCATATGCTTTACTGCAGATATGTTAATGATGGCATATGCTTTACTGCAGATATGTTAATGATGTCATATGCTTTACTGCAGATATGTTAATGATGTCATATGCTTTATTGCAGATATGTTAATGATGTCATATGCTGTACTGCAGATATGTTATTGATGCCATATGCGTCGCGTTAACTAGTGATAAAACCAGATTTAAGGCATATAAATGGTGCAAACAAATATTGTTTTTGTGTCCGTACAAAAAGGATATTAGCTATATTTTGCGAACTCTTTGAATGAACTACATTCAGGACGGTTCGAGGTTTTGGGGCACTTTGTTAGTATAATCGCATAAGCTTTTTATTTTAGATTAGCGTAACTTTAAAAACAAGAGGAACGAGATTTAGAGACTTGTTTTTGCATTGCAAATAATCATTTCAGATATGTTTGTGAAGTATGAGGCGTTCTTCCGGTGCCACCATTGTATCATTTTGAATGTCATTTCTTTGAACTAGACTAGAAGACTATTCGATGTAAGAAAAGAGGACATAATCTATCAAATATTTATATTAAATAAATTGTATTATAATATTCACAATAAACAAAACCAAAACACCATACGCTTGCTGAGGTTTGTTATCTGGCAGTGCATGAATAAATCTATGCGTTTTATTGGTGTTTATTTTGCAGTTATTGAAACGTTTAATTTACAACTTTGCAGGCACTTGTTGCAAATTGATCAAATGTACTTGACAACGAGCTGCAATACAATGTTTGCAAGATGATGATATCGTTTCTATACGATTTCGTATCATAGACACGTGCATACATCAGATTTTATTGCTACGAAAATAACCTGTTCTTAGTAACCAACCGAGAATGAACAAACGAAAAAAAATATCCTTACTAACTTGAGAAATGTTTATTAACAACATATTAATCAATTAACTCGTCAGAACCGAATTATTCACGCATAATTTTAGACAGCCAAAACTACAATGCATTATTCCTAACTACTCCCTTATTAAAACGGCTGTCAGTGTTGGCATGCGCAATGATGGGACATTATTATTTTTCTTTGCGTGGCGTTATTTTTTTTATTATAATGACCACAGGAGGCTAAACTTAAATCTCGCGGTCGGTAAAAAGAATGTCGGGTCATTTTTTACTGAGCTGAATAATGTTGCTAGTTATTTGGCGAAATAAAACGAACATACACATTTGAATTTTAATCAAAGTTTGTTTGTTTTTTTTTTCGTTTTTAGGTGTGGTGATTTGTTTGTTACTTATAAAGAGCAAATATTAATGATAATTTGCAAAAAATACAAACAAAACTGTGTGACGCCATACCAGTAGTAGATATGAAAAAAAACGCTTGCAATAAATTCGGGCGCGGGCAAAAGCTATAAAGTTTAATGCGCATTTGAAAGTTATGCCATACTGACGGGTCGGGCTACAAAGACCTCGTGAAGAGGCTAGAAGGACCTGAAAACAAACTCTGATATACACACACACAGTTATGTCATATGTGTCGCGTTAGTAAGTAATGAATGACACCTGCTTTTTAAAATATTTTCGGCAAAAAAAAATCCAGCAGTTACAGTTTAATCGTTTGTGCTTATAGAGCAAAGCGGGCGCGAACGGAAGAAGGTGTGACATATTCTTTCTTTTTCGATTTCACGAACAATGTGACACATAAGTAAACGTATGCTTGAAAGGTAATGATTTAAAATAGTAAAGAGTAAAGAACATTTCACATAAATCTTATAAACTGTCACAATAAGTATCAGAACGGATGCCACATAAATTGTTACCTAAGCGGCTGTCACACATGTCGTTGAGTAAATAGAATAAGCATGTTTAATGTCGCATCGCTTTGCTCGTTATGTGCGGCACAAAATTATGAACGTAATATTTTGCAAAAAATCTGAATGAACTGCATTCATGTTTGACCAAGTATGTTAAAAGCATTTCGTTGTTCATAATTTTAATTAGCTTAACTTTGGAAATTGAAAGAAAAGCCTGGGATTAACGTGTTCTCGTCAAATCTGTTTTTCAAACGTTTTTCTTTCTTAAACCATCATTTTAGCGTGTTTATGTCTTTTCTTTGAACAAGACATGATTGTTTTCCATATGAGAACAACGTTAAATATTTATATACATAACTGAATACATATGCATAATTGAATAGTGTGCTTTTTTTTCAAATTGTGTTTTAATAGAAATGAATTAATAAAGCTATGGTTATAATGTTCGTTTGGGGTGGGATTTTTTCAACAATGGATACACTATATGAAACTGGGCATCGATCGAATTGTGCAGTATTTGGTGCATATTCAGCAAATTTATTTTACAAATTTGTGAAATTCAAATATTGCAACATGACGATACCGTTTTTATTCGATATGGCATTATATTCATGTGCATACAAATTGTTATAGTATTGTGATATTTATAATAAAACTATAAATATGGCCAGAGTACACCAACATTTATGTAAATTATGGATTTTATTGCGAATAGATAATAAACCTGGCCGTGTTAATCTAACGTGATATGATATTGACCGTTATAGAAAATAATCAAACGAAAAACCATCCTTCATAACTCTTTGAATGTTTATCAGCAACATAGTCATACATACTTTTGACCTGGTCAGAACCTAATTCATTCCCCCAAAAGAGTAAAGTGAGAGTACTTTACGCAGCCGGAACTACTATAAAGTCGTGTTCTAAGAAAACTGGACATAATGCATGTGCGTAAAGTGTCGTCCCATATTGGCCTGTGCAGTACGCACAGGCTTATCTGGGACGACACTTTCCGCTTTTATGACATTTTCCATTAAAATGAAGTCTCTTCTTAGCAAAAATCCCATTTGGGCGGAAAGTGTCGTCCCTGATTAGCATGTGCGGACTGCACAGGCTAATATGGGACGACACTTTACGCAAATGCATTATGTCCAGTTTTCTCAGAACGCGACTCTATGTATCATTTCCTAAATACTCCGTAATCAAAACGGCTGTCATAATTGACATATGTTATGATGGTTAAGTGTTATTTTTTCGTTGAGTACCTTATTATTAATACACAAATTAATGAACACAAGAGGCTCGCCTGACAGCTCGTGGCAAAAATAATGTAGTATCGGTATGGACACTGTGTCATTAATCTTATTATTAGACAAAATGATACGAACATAATATGCGTTTTAACGCAGGTATTCAGGTGCATTGTGGTTAAACTGGTTCAAACGCAAAAAAGTACGGACACTATGCAACCTGCAACTTAGCTTTACCAAAAAGTAAAAAGTAGTATTTAAACTTGATAGGCCTAAATACTTTAATGATTTACTAGCGGAAAACATTATGCTTAAAGAAAAACAAATGTCTGTCTTTCAAACGGGAAGTAATCATTATCAAGTGCACAACAATGATTCTAGCCTTTATATGTTATGCTTTTGACTGGTCGTTACGTATTTTAATGGTCAGCAATAATTATTATGAGGCCAGGCTAGAAGTGACAACAATAAGAATAGACATGGCGAATAATGTGACGATGAATTGAAGAAGTAATTAAACAAATCTTTAATAGTTCACAACATGCAAAACGGATGATTTTAAGTGGGATATAAAACCTGCACCAGGATTGCAAGGGCGGCTGGGCAGGGCGAAAGACGCAAACGTCTGATGCGATTTATCAAACAATAGTTACCGGAAATAACAGATTTACATCAATCGTCTTAACGAAAATCGTTTAAGACATAATTCACAATTTGAATTTCATGCAAGAAAATTCAAACTTTTAATTTTCTAATTGTCCCCCACTCATGTCGACAATATCCGAGCGATAATAGGATGCTGATTAATATATCTATTTAGTGTAATCACTGTATCTCGGAAAATTTGTTATCGCGCTAAATTACGATCGCAATTGATGTGAAGGTATTAAACCATAACATTCATTAATGATAATATCCAACATACAAGCTACACAGCTCTAATAACACGAAATACCCAATACGTTTATTAAGAGTTTATCCGTCAGTATTTTATAGTACTTGTAAGTCGAATAAGCATTACCAATGGATCGTTGTTTATCATAAACATATTTCATTAAAATACTCATGGCTTCATAATAGCTTCAAGTGTTACTTGTAGAAAAATTTTCACAAATACTTAATATAATCGTGCATGAGAAAACCAGAACAAATGACACAATTTTCGATTTTATTTTTTATTTTTTGGTATCTTCGTTCTTTTCCAGTGATATGTAAGTATAAAATGGCATTCTTTTCCAGCTCAAGCCTTAATAATGTGCATTTGTGTTAATCTATGTAAACCAAGAGATGTGAAACTGAAGTGAGCATCATTATGCAGTAATAGACCAGTTTACTACCGCTGTTGCTATTTTTAGATATCACGTGACGCGTCGAATTTCAGAACGATGCTGAACGTGTATAAATCTTTGGCGGAGCATATCGATGATTATAAACCAGTTGAATTTTATTAATTTCATTCGGGATTTTCATGAGCACTGACACTGGTTACAATTACGGCAAACATATGCATACATGGATGTGTTGTTTAGTCAATAAATTGATGAGGGGTTATGAAATAAACATTCCCCTGCTCATTCTTTGTATACTTATGATATTTTTCAAACTATTGAATTTGATATAAATTTTTATCAAATCAAAGGAAAGGTATTTTTAACTGGAGACACAAACTCGCGAACGGGAAATAAAGCCGATTACATCGAAAATGATGGGTTTGTAAGCGATACCGATTTTGATATTGTCCCAGATACTGAAACCCTAATCCCACGCTCAACCTGTGACCTAATTACAAATCGATTTGGAGACTACCTGTTAGATATATGTAAAGCGACTAATATTCGCATCGTGAACGGACGTTTACATAACGATCAAAATATAGGTTAAATAACGTGTTATACACATAATAGTGAAAGCTTAGTTGATTATTTATTTACTTCTCGCACCAATTTTAAGGATATTACAGATTTTACCGTTAACAATTTCACGGAATTCTCGAGTCACGCGCCTCTGACATTTGCTCTCTGCACGAATAACGCTGTTTCAACTAGTAATACTAATCCGATTGTTTATTTTAAATTGAAACCCGAGAAAAATGCAAATTCCTTCGTGATGTTTCGTGCGATGTACATAATTTGGGACAAATGTTATTATCACAGATTGATTCAAATTCTGATCCGGATTTGCTAGTGGGAGAATTTTCGAACTTCTTAAATTCTAAGGGAGAACAGTATTTTAAGCGCATAATAAAACTTGAAAGTAAAGGGTTTATAGATTCTGATAAAAATAAATAAAGTAGTTTAACGAAGAATGTAAAACCAAACAATCTCTATGTACAAGAGCTAAATTCGAGTATAATCTAAATAAAAAACGAGCGTACACGAGACAAATGATTGCATCAAAAAAGATTATAAGTAATCAATAACTTAATTACAATAAGTAATGTAGGAAAACAAAATTAAAATACAACACTGATCAAAGCAAGCATATGAACACTATGAGAAGGAAATCACCCCGTGAGTTTTGGAAATTATTTAAACGTAAAACTACATCACAAAACTCAGATACGATACCGTTAATCGATTTTCACGATTATTTTAGTAAATTAGCGGACGAATGTGACGTAAATATCAATTCGTTTGACGCCGATAATTTCTTACATGAATTCGATAATAGACTAAATACAGAACCCTCATACCCCGAACTCGACAATCCTATATCGAAAGAAGAATTTATAAGGGCAACAAAACGGCTGAAAAACAATAAAGCTCACTCGAGTGACAATATTATTTATGAATATTTTACTGAAACAATCCATGTCATCGTCAGGCCGTTAGAGTTATTGTTTAACTACATACTTGATAAAAAGCGTTTTCCCCGCAGCTGGGCATCCGGAATTATAATACCAATTCATAAACGTGGAGACATATCAAACCCAAATAACTATCGAGGAATTACTTTAATAAGTTGTTTTGCGAATTTGTTTACAAGCATATTAAATGAACGTCGTAAACAATGGACAGAAACTAATGACATTCTAACGGATGCACAATTCGGCTTTTAACCAAACCTGAGCACGGTCGATGAAATATTTATTCTTAATTCCCTTATAGAAAAACAGTTTCAGAATAAAGATAAACTATATTGTTGCTATATTGATTACCGGAAGGCATATGACGTCATCCATCGCGGCCAATTATGGAGTAAGATGATTAATGTGGGCATCGACGGTAAACTCTTAACACTTACTCGATCCATGTACGATGAAGTTAAGTTACAGGTTAAACACATGGGTAGCTTATCAGACATTTTAGTAGTAACGTCGGCCTATTTCAGGGGGGATAACCTCGCCCATATTGTTTTCTCTCTTTATTAACGGCATCGAATTCGATTTGCAAAATGGAATAAACGCCGGAATAACACTAGATCAAATATCGATATATTTATTATTATTCACTGACGACGCGGCTTTATTTTCTGAAAAACCGGAGGATCTCATTGTGTCATTAAATAATTTAGCAATCTACTGCGGCAAACTGCGATAAGTGGAATTTAACATTTAACATTGAAAAAACTAAGGTCATTGTATTCCGGAAAGGAGGCACAATTAGTAAAACGTTAAAATGGAATTATAACGGTCAAGAAATAGAAATTGTTAACAATTTCAATTACCTTGGAATTGTCATTTCAAGCGGTGGCTCATTTGTGGCCGAAACAAATACACTGTATGGCAAAGCTTTAAAAGCAATGCATTCTTTGCTCTCTCTAATAAAAGACATGAACGTACCTATAAATATCATGTTTAATTTATTCAATGTATATGTATCATCAATTTTAAACTATAACTGTGAGGTTTGGGGATTTATGAAAGCGGAAAACATTGAGCGCGTTCATCGGAAATTTTGTAAAAGAATATTAAATGTAAAGATGTCAACAAACTCATTATCGCTATATGCTGAAGTTGGTCGATTCCCCTTGTATTTAGACAGATATGTCAGGATCGTGAAATACTTTTTGAAACTATATACAGTAAAACAGAGTTATTGAATTCTTAAACACATTTTACTATAACAGAGACTAGAAATTGAACGAAAAAATAACACAAACAATTGGTTAGCGAGAGTACGGGACATTCTCAACCAAACCGGTTTTAACGATGTATGGCTATTTCCCGAATCCGTGAACTCTAATCAATTAATTCCGTTAATTAAAAACAGATTACGAGATCAGTATATTGCTAACTGGAATCTAAGTGTAACATCATCTAGTTCAATAATATGCATGTGCGTAAAGTGTCGTTCCGCATTAGCCTGTGCAGCCTGCACAGGCTAATCAGGGACGACACTTTCCGCTTAAACTAGATTTTCGGTAAGAAGGGACTTCCTTTAAACGAAAAATACCATAAAAGCGGAAAGTGTCGTCCCTGATTAGCCTGTGCGGACTTTACGCACATGCATATTATGCCCAGTTTTCTCAGAACACGACTCATATATTCAACATTTTTCTTTATCAGGAGTGTTATTCTGTGTGTTGAGTTAACATGCGTTGTGAATTGTTAACCCATTTATGACTAGCGTCTAGAAAAAAGGCCTTGGCAAACAGCGTAGACCCAGATGAGACGCCGCATGATGCGGAGTCTCATAAGGGTCTGCGCTGTTGTCTTAAAGGAATTTCTGTAAGAAATATTCTAAATATAGAAATAAATATACTAGACATGCCTTATTTTGGAAATAAATTGATCCAATTTAGAAGGATGGGAGAGTCCACTAGGCATAAATGGGTTAATTTACAAAACTGTGAACAAGCCCCGTTGAGATCGGTCAAATATGCTCATTAAATTGCAATGCATCAAATATGAACCTTGGAATTGGAACACTAAGCGTAAGGCATGTTTGTTAATTTGTTAATTTACAAATTAATTAATTATTGATTATTACTATTAATTATTGATTATTAATACAAAAATGCTTAAATGTTCATCCTCTTTTTTTCTGTTTCTTTTTTTTTTCTGTTTTTGTTGTTGTTATATTTAATTTTGTGCTTACGCCACTTTGAGCTCAGTAAATGGTTTGTAAATATTTGTAAAACTTTGTTCCTATCACAATTGACATTGTGCTGTTTTCATTATGTGTTGTTGGCAATGTACATCGTACAAGTCGAAATAATCTGTCTGATTGTCTGTCTGTCTGTAACGTGTTGTCCCAGATTAGCCTGTGCAGGGACAATAACTGCCGCCTAAACTGGATTTTCGTCGAGGGGAGACTTCGTTTAAATGAAAATCTCCATTAAGCCCAGTTTTCTCAAAACGCGAATCATATCCTTCCGGTGATAAAATGGTCATCTCATGATCCGACTAATACCGCGAAATGTGAAGGTAAATGTCAATCAGGACGATGCATTGTCTGAGGCGCGATGACAATACAGAAGTAGATCGATCTATCAATATGTCATCTCGCCCAGTTAGTAATAAGTAGTTGCTTTTATCGGCCTCGTAAAATTCGATACATTATCATAAGTCTCTGAGTTAAGTTGTTTTAATAGATTTAGCACACTGACATAAATATATTCTTTATTTATTAAGATTTAAGATGCTGAAACTGTAAAATAATATCATTTCTACGCAAATGATAGCATTCTTTATAGTTTCATTAAATATTACCATTTATGCCAACCACATTTTTATGTCAACTTCAAATTAAAAAGTGTTTTATTGACTATTAAAAATCTTGCCTGTAAAAACCTCTGTCAGTTTATATTTCGGTTGATGAAATTCTCATGAGCTTTACGTTTCTGCGTGCCTGGAAAGGGACATATTTCCGTTTCGGCGTGCCTGGAAAGGGACATATTTCCGAAGATAAAAGTCGTAGCAGGCAATGAAGCCTGAAAACGCAAACAGCTTTTGTACGCATTCTTTCGCTTTTTTGAACTTGTCAATAATTTCAATATTGATTGTAGGTATTTATTTATTAATTAAAGCCTCTCCACTTATAATGGGGTGAAGCAAAGCGCAAGGCTCAGGACCGTACCAAATTGCTGACAGTAGTCAAGGCCCTATGCCCAGAAGTGGGAGAAGGGGACTAAGTATGTAAGTAGGTAAAGTTAATGTATTCATCGGAATATAAAACATGGCCAAAGGTATTTTAAAACAAAAAAATATGAACAAATGTTAGCATCTTTCGAAGTAATAAAATCTTAAGATCAAAGTATGCTAAAAGTTGTTTGCACCAAACTCAACAAACTCGTCGCAGCTTTTAAAATACACAGTTCCTAGACTGTTAATGTAAATTTCCAATTTAAGCGCTGGGGCAATGTGATCGTTGAGTGCGTTCTAACAACGCATCAAGAAGCACGCATTTCCACACCAAATGAATTTAAAAATGCGGGCTATATTGGGTGTTAATCTTATATAAAACCTCCACGCAGTGATTACCGGCTAGTTTTTAGTTCGTGCATACTGAAAAACATTTCAGAATGAAGAACTCGTTGTTGTATTGTCTTCACTGCTATGAACACAAAGTAATCAAATGATTTACAATAAACGGTAATAATGATAAACTTGTTTTTAAATAAATGAAGCGAATAACATTAAATGTGGTAACTATTATATTATTTAAACGCTTAACAATAACATCAATTTTGTAGATTGTCTTATCTTTTTACAATTATATGCATATAAATTAATACGCACAATTGTACTTAATGATAAGTCGAAGATTGGTATCAACATACAATAACTATGGAAACTTTATACAGATGAACCATAATAACTCAAATGTAATTAAAGTTTTGAAATTAAAACTTTTTCTTCGACCTGATACAGTATTGTGGTAGGAAATGGCCATGTTTCTCGAGACAATTTAACGCTTCTGCATAAACATTGAATAATTTAACAATTAATATATTGCCTCCCATAAGTTTATCGTTTAAAACTTTCAGTCGCCATCATAAATCACTATATAATTCAATGGGATTAAATCAATCAAAATATAAGTTTAGTTTCGGCAAACATTGATTCATTCAAGGACCTTACCACAGATGTTGGAATGTTTTGAAGTTTGCCATAAAATGCTTTAAAAGATAAATATACACATTGTAACTAAATGTATCCAGTATGTAAATGGAATAAAATTACAGAAAGAAAAAAGTAATCCACGAATGGGCTAGAACCATTGAAGTAAAAGTCTTGCGCTGAAACCAGCAGGCCACTCGTGCTCATATATTTTGATGTGTATTGTATACCTTATATACGCAATCTTCGGCAAGTCACAAAAATATAACGATTACAACAGAATTCTCCAAATTATTCGATCGTTTCGCGTTCATAATGCTTGATAATTTTCAGGTTTTTTAATCGTCAACAGATGCAGTTAATGGATATTTTAGAGCATGGTAAATGTTCAGTATTACAGTTCCATCGCGAATATCATCTACAACGAAAATGTGCACATCTGAAACATTTTTTAAATTGTTTGCCAATTTACCAAGCGTGAAAATGTCCCTTTAAATTGCAAATTAAGCAAGTCATATAAGAACATTAAGCGCATGTAATCTGCCAAAGCCCAAGTCCGCAAACACTAGACAAAACAACAGCACACAAGCGTACATAAACAGTCCATGTAATTCGGATCAGGCCTTTTAAACATCAATATTTTTTAATTTATTTTCACCAAAAAAGAGGCATCAATGCAATAAAAGTCGCTCAATATAATATCAACAATTTTAGCAATCATTTAATTTGTTTTCGTGGGCAGGGAAAGCACAGGTTAGTCTGGGACGACACTTTATGCACATGCATTTAACCCCATTTTCACAGAGAACGGCCAATTTATTTCTTTATTAAGGGATCTATAAATAGCCATTGGGCATACACATTAGGTAATTCACAATTTATACAGTGCAACACTTTTCTCCAGAGATGCTTACATAAAACGTTTGTCGCGAATAACGTGTTTTTTTCCTCTATATTTTCCACAATTTCCACGCAGAGTTTGCATTCCTTGCTCTCACCTCTGCGAAAGACTCAGCATGACATATTGCCCAGAAACTGGGTAAAACCGAACAAACGCAAAGTATATTTGATTTGGATTTTTTAGGAAAAGATGCGTAAAAAATGAAATAGGAATTTTAAATTTACGATACATCGTGCAAAAACTTGCGAGTTTTAATGCAACTCTTTGGAACTATTGTATTGCCCATTTACGCAGATGGAATCATTCCACGCACTTCACAAATGTAAACAATTGAACATAATTTTTATTGAGTGACGTTAGGCATTGCTTCGACGTTTGTATGTATGTAGGTTTGTTAACATCAAAACAATATATCAATTCATAATAATGAATAAAGACTGATATAAGATATAATGGTATGAGATGTGAATGTAACCGTCGTGCAAGAGATTGTTAAGTATACTGTAACCTCCATGATGAACGCTTGGAATGATCATGACATGAATGAGACGCTTTCATCAAAATAGTCCGTTCTGCGCCCATCAAAGAGGTGAATGTAATGTTACCGTCTTGCAAGAGATTGTATTTTCCATTATATGATAATGTCTTCTGGTCGGTTGAACAAAACATTCAAACATATTAATACTAGTTCAAAGTGTTTGGTACTTAAATTTGTATATATACAGTTATTTCATGATACACTACATTGGCCTAAATTTATAGTTGGACAACAATACAGATGGGTTTCGGAAAACGCATCATTTCGTTGCTTTTGCATTATCCTTTTTTTGCATATTTTTTCGAAAATACCTATATAATTATCATTCGTGTTAACGGAAAAAAATCCTTAAAATAACTTAAAACGCTGAAAACTAATGATGTGCCATCTCAAATATAGCTATATAACGAAAAAATATATACATGCACTTACATGCGATTTTATTCAACGAAACATACATATTGAGGATTTAGTGAATTGGAAATTTAAAAATAAATAATTCAAAACAAATCCATTTCGTTCATGGCCCACATGGTAAGGAGCGGATCCATAGGTTGATTCCAGCCACTGGCACTCGTTTGTCCGGTGTTCCTGGTATTCCAGTTGTTATTGTTATTATTGAACCCTCTTTGGGGTTGTCTGGTCCAGTTATTATTCGCATTCTGGTTGTTTACTGGCCACTGTTGCGGACTTCGTGTGGGAGCCGCTGAGGCCTGGTTTCGGTTGTTTGCGAACGATGCGGCCTGGTTATTTACCGGAGAGCGGTTTAAGTTATTTACCGGAACTGGCGCTCTGTTCACAGGTTGGACGTTTGTCGGAAGTGTTGGTGCGGTGAACGCGGGGAACATGTTATTTACCGGCCATTGTTGTTGGCGGATATCTGGTGCGGCCTGATTTCGGTTGTTTGTGAACGGTACGGCCTGGTTATTTACCGGGACGCGGTTCAAGTTATTTACCAAAACTGGCGCTCGGCTTACAGGTTGGACGTGTGTCGCGCGTGTTTGCGCGGTACCTCCAAGAAACTGCAGGCCGTTAATGGGACTGGGCGTCCAGCCGCCCCCACCATTGCTAGATAATCCGTTATTGTTTGCAAATCCTTGATTACCCCATTGGTTGTTATTTACGGGCACGGTTGGAGCCACAGGACTCCTGTTTTGCCAAACGTTGTTAAATCCTCGATTCTGCTGCTGCTGCTGCCTCTGCAAAGGATTTCTCATCCAACGGCGATCATCGTCGTCGTCCGATCGGTCGTCATCTCGTCGCCACACGTTATTACTTCCCCTTCTCCTCCTATCGTCATCATCGTCGCGATCCCATCGTCGCTGGCCCCATCCGTTGTTATCCAAACGATCCTCAAAGCGGTCCCTGCGATTTTCCCTGCGATCTTCTCGATTATCCCATCTGTCGTCAAGACGATCCCTACGATCGTCCCAACGATCTTCAAATCTGTCGCGACGATCCTCGCGTCTATCCCAAAGATTTTCTAAACGATCTTCTTGTCTTTCCCAACGATTTTCCAGTCTATCCCTTCTATTTTCTACCGCTCTGTTCCACACGTTTCCGGCTACGCGTCCCCAGCGATTGTCGTCATCGTCTGATGATGAATCGTCCCTCTCGCCCCATTGCGCTGAAACGAAGCATAGTCGAGGCGTAAATCGTTTGGTCATCAACAGTACGAATTTTGGTCACATGAAAATTAATCAAAATCTAAAGATGTGAAACTATGTTATGGATTAGGTTGGAACTAAACAATTATTAATATCATTATCAAACGGAATGCTTTAATAAATGTTTGAAACAAGGGAACACATGTTTTAAATATAGGGGCGTTAATCAACCAAGCAGCGAGCATAGCTCCAACTAAACTTGCAGCGTTATAATAGAACACGGAATAATGATCGATGTTTTTGTTTATTAATTATTTTTTTTTAGTTTAAACTACAACCGATGTGTCAAGCATGCAATTATTTAGA
This sequence comes from Dreissena polymorpha, assembly GCF_020536995.1. NCBI lineage: Eukaryota > Metazoa > Mollusca > Bivalvia > Myida > Dreissenidae > Dreissena > Dreissena polymorpha. Next base: position 138,776,225 of record NC_068357.1, read on the forward strand.
CCCCAGCAGCGTGTTTGCGTTAAATTATAGCAAAGGACAAAAAAGTGTTACTAAATCTGTACGGATTTGTAGTTGGGGCAGCAGTAGTCACTAATAGCAAATAGGTAACCTTGGCAATCAGTTTGAACGTGACTAAACATGGGTCAAAGATACAAAAAAAAATCGTATTTGTGACACAGATATTGATGTACATAAAATCCAACTTACTTGATGTTTGTGTGAACATTGATTGAATTTATTAGAGTCTCGCTCTGGGAAAACGGAGCTTAATGCTTAAAAAATTGAGTCGCGTTCTGAAAAAAACTGGGCATAATGCATGTACGTAAAGTGTTGTCGCAGATTAGCCTGTGAAGTCCGCACAGGCTTATCAGGGACGACACTTTACACCTTTATTGGATTTTTGCTAAGAAGAGATTTCATTTAACCGAAAATATCATAAAAGCGGAAAGTGTCTTCCCTGATAAGCCTGTGCGGACTGCACAGGCTAATCTTGGATGACACTTTACGCACATGCATTAAGCCCCGTTTTCTCAAAATGCGTCTCAAAGTGACGACACTTGCAACCTTAAATGGATTTTCGCTACTTAGAGACTTCCTTTTAACAAAACAAAACATACAGGTGAAAAGTGTCGTCCCTTATTAACCTGTGCGTACTGCAGAGATAACTTTGGGACGACAATTAACGCACATGGGTTAAGCCCCGTTTCCCCAGACCGAGGCTCGTGTGATGTGTTATACGTGTATACTGGAGATGTGTTACATCTTAATTAAAACCAAGCAACACGGAAATAATTGTAAATCAACAAAATGTATTTGCATAAACATATGTGTTATAAATTATAAGGCTCAATAAAAGAAATTAAACGAATATATTAGTGTATAATATGATGGTGTTGTCCAATTATTCGTATTGAATAATCATCGTCCGTCCGAAGACTGACCTACAAAACAAGGACTTACAAAGAAAGCGTTGTATTTGCATGCTAATAGAGAAAAAATGTAGAGGGAGACGTGAGTGATGCTTTTCATAAATTTAATCAATTTGTGATTTTCACAATCCAGCAATCACACCAGCCAGTAAAAATGTGACTTGATGTAACATATGAAAAATGTTATGATTTTATTTCGAGAACATTAAGACATTTTGAACCCTCAATAGTATACCATGTGGTTCTATTGAATCGTATGAAATTAAATAACAGCGAAAATGTTCTGAAAGTTATGTGTACTTATTTTAATTAAATCACCAGACGTACCGTTATAAAATACTTATGAGTGTTTGCATAGACTTATGTTTTTTCAGACGATGTTCATTATAGATATTTCAGAAATCAGACTTACATTTCCCAGATAATGCCAAAATGCCTGACGGCGGAGTTCAGTCAACTTTGACCAATTTATGCCTAGTGGACTCTCCCACCCTTCTAAATTGGATTAATTTATTTCCAAAATAAGGGATGTCTAGTATAAGAATATTTCTTTAAAAAAAAATTTAAGCAAACAGCGCAGACCTAGATGAGACGCCGCATCATGCGGCGTCTCATCTGGGTCTACGCTGTTTGCCAAGGCCTTTTTTTACTAGACGCTAGGCATAAATGGGTTAAAAATGGTCAGTGATCTGGGACAAGTTAGAGTGATAAGGGCTTTAACAAACTTGAATTTATAACCTATTAAGGTTAAAAACTTACTTCCAATTCATTATTATGTATTTATATTATACAATGAATTACCTGTAACCTTCGCATCAATACCTTTCGAAACGATTATTTAGACAGATTTAGGTACACATGGAGACGAAATACCACTAAACGATTAATTATGTGGGTGTTGCCGTAAGCAGTTTCTATAACATGATGTACATTACAGTTAACCAGGTCAAGATCATTGATTTTGTTGGTACCTATGACTCTCGCCTCTCTACCTTTCGTAATGATGATAAAGACAGATTCATTTACAAATGAGACGAAATTCAATTCAGCGACTAATTATATGTGTTTTGCTGTAAGAATCTTCTGTAAAATATTTAAATAGCCAGGTCTAGAGACTTAGTTTTTAGTTTGCCTCTATCCCACGACTTTCTTCCTTTCGCAAAAGAACGATTCATTATGTGGGCGTTGGCGTATTAAGATTTCTAACATAAAGTGTTACAATTATTTGTCAAGAACAAAATCGGTAGTGCGTCTGATATAACAGGGCTATGCAGCATCCCCATGAAAGTATAAAATAACCATTAAAGGAATCTTTTCACGGTTTGGTAAATTGACAAAATTAAAAAAAGTTGTTTCAGATTCACAAATTTTCGTTTTAGCTATGATATTTGTGAGGAAACAGTATTACTGAACATTTGCCATGGTCTAATATAGCCATTATATGCATCTTTTGACGATTTAAAAACCTAACAATTATAAAGCGTTGCAACGCGAAACGATTGAATAATTTGGAGAGTTCTGTTGTTGTCGTTTAAATTTGTGAAACTACGAAAATTGTTTATATATCGTATAAAATACACACCATATGTTTTCTTGACAGGATAGCTCAGTTGGCTAATGCGTTTTTACTTCAGGATTCCGGGGGTCACTGGTTCGAACCCTGCTGCGGGCTACTTTTTTTCCTGTTTTAAATTTTATTTTTGATTTTTTACAGGAGCTTTAAAAATTTAATGTTAACATTTATCAATATATATCATTTAATGACAAACTTCAAAACATGCCAAAATCTGTGCAAAGACCCCTTTAAGTGATACTTTTGGAATGTTACGGTTTTGAAACAAATTCAAGACAGCGAATTCATTAACCCATTTATGCCGAGTGGACTCTCCCATCCTTCTAAATTGGATCAATTCTTTTCCAAAATTAGGGATGTCTGGTATATTTATGTCTACCTTTAGAATATATCTTACATAAATTCCTTTCAGCAAACAGCGCAAACCGAGATGAGACGCCACATCATGCGGCGTCTCATCTGGGTCTACGCTGTTTGCCAAGGCTTTTTTTCTAGACGCTAGTCATAAATGGGTTAAAGGAGGCTCACATTTATGTTAAAGGTCCCAAATGAAGTTCAGTGATGACTAATCGAGTTTGGATCAAACGGCCACGGCAATAAATATCGGACCGGAGGCACACAATATTTTGCTTTACCTTCTGATTATTTTTTCTAGTTTTTATCTTCAATATTTGAATGCCTATGATTAAATATTTAAAAAAAAAATGGGGAAAATAAAATCTAAAACTGATATTTAATTTGTCCGATCCATTTAAAGGCAATAATTAAGACGGATCAATGCGAAAAAAATCGCAAAGCTATTTATTATACAATGGGAGGAGCCCTACACAGTTTCGTTTGTACATGCAAGTCCTCAAAAACTTAACGTCAGCATCTATGATTACAGATAAAGCGTAAACGTATTAAAAAAGTGTTTTCCTTCGTTATCGTATTTAACAATCTTAAAAAACGTACGTTTCTAATAAGAAGTATGCTTTTATGATTGTTTAATACATATTATGAGACATTATCTAAAGAGCTGTGGACAAAAATGTATGTTGCAATAAGTTAAGTCTGGCAAATGTTTTCATAAACGTTGTAACATAGGACTAATTAAAGTCCAGAAATATTTTAAGGATAAACATTTGTTTACATTCGATTATCTATCATTTAAGGCTAATATTACCATTTGCATCAACAATAACATAAAGGAAAAGAAAAAAGAAAAAAATCATTTAAGTTGTGGTCACCGTCTTCGAATTATCCATATTAAACATGGGAATTTAAACCGATTAAATGTCATTCCAAATCTCACACTTAGCCTTGTATTGATTACATAATTCACACGCCTAAAACATCATACTAACCTCATAGCAATAACAAGTCAATTAAAACAGCAATACACAAGAATAAAAAAATCGATTCCATAGCGGTTCGAATACTTAGTGGTAAAGTACGCACCAAGCAAATATAGTACATGTGATAGTTTATGATTAATCCTGAAATGCAGAAAATACAAGCATTCGTCATATTGATTGTTATTGTTGTTGTTGTTGTTGACAAACATATTTCGGAATGCAGTTTCATAGACTACAAACTCCAGAACCTCGAAATTCATCTGAGGAAGAAACATTAATGCATGTCGTAAATGCCGGATTATAGTATAAAGATATATGTGCGAATACACGTCCCGGAAAAGATTCTATAACGTTTCAAATGAATCACAAACAACTATAAGTTTATACAGAAAAACGAATGTTGTTGATTAAACGTAGCATTCCGTTACAAACGTTATTATTATTATTAGTAGTAGTAGTAAGTTACACTGAACGTCTTCATCTCAATGTTAAGTGATTAGGATATAGTATGATACATTTGGATATCTTTCTTAAGTAAAATCTATGTCGGAAAAAAAGTTTTAACCTGGATAATTACAATTTTAAATTGTATTTTTTTCTTCAGACGTTTTTTATTTTTTATCTTGAAAAGTAAAAAAAAATAAAAAAATCACGCTTTAGATAACATTACACAAACTTTCAATGATTTGCATAAACAAAATAAAACGAAATAACACTCACCATTTGTAAACGAGAACAGTTGAATCGTCAAGACAAGAAAATAATAAGAAAAACTCAGACTTATTATTTTTATGTCCATATCAAAAATAGGTTTACGCCTGCCCATGTTCGAAATATTACAAAAACGAAAGTTGATATAATTAACTGAACACAACAACAAAAGCGTTGCTCGAGAGATTCGTTAACGTCGATTGAGCGTTCAACTCTCTATCGAAACTTTTAATTGTTATCACGGTAATGTCGTGTTTTGGGTCATCCAATGAGATATCACGTATAATTAATGGTTTTTATTGTGTGATCTCGTCGATTTGTCAATAAAGCTTCTGATTCATAAGATTTCCGAATATTTAACGTCAACTGTTATTGCACGATCAACGTATCAATTATGCGTTACAAATGACTGTGAGTAATAAATCCTTTTGATGGATGCAATATTCGTTTTTTTGTATCTGTCTGATTGTTTTGCATTTCTTGTTTAAGTTATGTTGGTGTTAAGGGATTATGATCGCGGACACAAAAATATCGTATTGCGGTTGCATGCGTTGACATTAAGTGGTGATGATGTCAACTAGTTTATAAAAAATTCATTACTAGACTGACATGCACCTGCGTAATGCAAAAAATAATATCTGCTTCAAATACTTTTATATCTTCTTACTACTACTACTACTACTACTACTACTGCTACTGCTACTGCTACTGCTACTGCTACTGCTACTACTGCTGCTGCTGCTGCTGCTGCTGCTGCTACTACTACTACTACTACTACTACTACTACTACTACTACTACTACTACTTCTACTACTACTACTACTACTACTACTACTACTACTACTACTGCTGCTGCTGCTGCTGCTACTACTACTACTACTACTACTACTACCGCTACTACTACTACTGCTACCGCTACTACTACTACTACTACTACTACTACTACTACTACTACTACTACTACTACTACTACTACTACTACTACTACTACTACTACTTCTACTACTACTACTACTTCTACAGATTGTAATCAATTTTGAATTTATTAAGTAAGCAAGCAACGCTCGTATTAACTCCACGCTACGTTTGTACTAACGTCAAAATACGATCGGAGGAACATTATGCGCGCTCGTCCTAGCAGCATTCTACCCATGTACAAACAGAATACTACTCGTGTACTTGCAGCACACAACGCTCGTACTAACAATACCATTACGATCGGACGAACAGCACGCTCACTTTACTAACCGCAATCTATGTCTATGTAAGATGCGCACCAAGCGTTGTTAGAAAAGAATTATATAAAATTAAATGCATGTTTTTATACAAATGAAGTCGTTTTCAGTGAAAGACTCGTCATGGTATTTCATTAGAAATCATAAATTCTAAACGGTATTGAATTATCGAGACTGCAAACATATAGCGCCCGTTTTATGAAACTTCGTAAAAAAAGAAGTATAAAAGAACCAAACTCACTGATTATTCATTTAATAGCTCATAATTTTATATTTGTATTCGTTCAGTCTTGCATATATTTGTATTTGTAGAAACATATTAATAATGCATGTGCTTTTCGTGCGTTTTTTACGTATACATTGGAGATGTATATATGTTTTCAATTTTCTTTTTTTTCGACCTTTAATCTTAATACACACCTCATGTCTCGTATAGTTTTTCGACATGAGATGGGCTGTTCTTTACTTGTTTGCATAAACGGTTCCTTTTACTATATCTTTACTTAAAGAACTCAAAGTGTAACTTTGTCAATAGGTCCCAAAATAGGTCCCAAAATCACTTCCGCGTTCTTAACAAACACGATATGACGTATGAACATCATTAAAGGGGCCTTTTCACAGATTTTGGCATATTTTGAAGTTTTTCATTAAATGCTTAATATTGATAAATGTAAACAGTGGATCTTAAAAGCTCCAGTAAAAAATCAAGAAAAAGATTAAAAAAGGAAAAAAATGTAGCCGGTACCAGGGCTCGAACCAGTGACCCCCGGAGTCCCGGAGTTAGTCTGAAGTAAAAGCGCATTTGCCCTCTCGGCTATTCCGCCGATTATACACACAATAAGTATTTTATACTTTGTATGAGCAAACTTCGTAGTTTCGTAAATTTAAACGACAACAACAGAACTCTCCAAATTATTCAATCGTATCGCGTTGCAACGCTTTATAATTTTTAGGTTTTCAAATCGTCAAAAGATACATATAATGGCTTTATTGGACTATGGTAAATGTTCAGTTATACTGTTACCTCACAAATATCATACCTAAACAGAAAATTTGCGAATCTGAAACAACTTTTTTCAATTTTGTCAATTTACCAAACCGTGAAAAGATTCCTTTCCATCAGCTCTGGGTATTCTGTGCAGCATTTGCACTCAATCTGCACACGATATGGTGTGCAACATGAACATGCACACCTGAAAATAAAAGAAATACGTCGAATTGCAATACAGACATTCCTTCCTAATCAGAACAGGTTCAAGTATCCGTTCTAATTATAATAATTAGACCATACAACCTAGTCATATTCAACAAGCTTGTACTGTAGAATAACAATCAAAGAATTTTTTTATTTTTGCCGACACCTGCATGTAACAAAATTATATATTTACCAATCCGTATTCCCAACACGATGGTCGTCTTGGGCATCGGCAAAATTTTCCTCGCTGTCCGAGTCAGAATCAGAAAAATCTGATTGACTGTCACTAAATTCTGGCTCAAACATATACGGTTGAACGGAAAACTCATCGTAATCGCTATCATCTTCCATTTTTCTACATTTTTTATCTAAAGTTGCAAGATATAATACATCCGAAGCCATTTATTATGCCGGCTCGTAATTGAGTCGTTATTGAGTGCCTGTTACGTCACTTCCGGTTTGAATGAAAATGGCGAGAACATCGGAATGTGTGAAAAATCGCGACTTTGTTCTATTCGTTCTCGCTAATAACACCGTATTTGAAATGAAGTGAGGAGCGAAATAGTTTAGATATGCACTAAATTCGATAAATAAAGGTGTTTTACGGGTTTTTAAAACCGCGGCAGGTGAACTTTAAAGGTGAACTGTCGATTTTATAACGAAAAATGCATTTTTATAAATATGTATATTCTAAAACGAGTGGAATCATCAAGAGCTATGGCAAACAATATTGCGATACTAAAAAACGATGTTTTTGTTTTCCGTAAACCGCCCGGGTATTTCCGCCACCTACTTTGGTTGTGACGTCACAGGCACTCAACGCGCATGACTCGGATACACGTCCATTGTTATTACGAATCGAAGCGTGAACAAATCGCGCTTAATGTCAAATTTGACACTCAATAGATCTATCATGTTAGCATAATACAATTCTTTAACACAAGTTTTATTGAAATCGTGTGCTTTCTCTGTATTTTTTGCATGACAATCGTTATTCGATATGGTTCAGTGTGTTGCTTTCGGGTGCAAAGAACGTGAGGAAAAGGGAAAGAAGGTTTTTTTCCGTTTTGCGAAGGATGATGTTACTTGTAAGAAATGGATAAAGGCAGTAAATTCCAGGAGCCTATTCTAAAAGGAACCGGTAATTATGTTTCTAATGACTAATCTATGCTTGTTTATTTTGATATTCACAGTGCTAAATAATGTTAGTCCGATTAGTCAGCATATTATTACAAATGATTTCAAGACATTTGTATTAAAAAATGCGTTGACATCTGACCTGTTTAGAAAATAATGCACAATAGTCTCTGATGTTTATTTCAAATACTGGTCAGGCTAATACAAAGGAGAGGAAGCTGTACTGTAGAAATATTGTTTGACCTCTAGACTATAGTATTCTCACACATTGTTTTGTCAAACATTTGAATCCGCAAACAACTTATAAGTATTTCTTCACAATATTAACCATGCATTATATTTAAATAAATTATATTAAATCAATAACATAAAGGTGGTCTTATAAGCGCAGTGGTTGATATGTGTCCTTCTCAGCTAGGTGACCTGAGCTCAAGGCCATTTCCTGTATATTGTTGAGTAATGTCAGAGCTGTTGATGGTCAACATACAGGATGGATTAGGTTTTTCTGGATAATGAGCCTTCCACTCAGAACACATCCGCAAAAAATGGAAATCTTTCTGTACCAAGTAGCTGGAAAATGCTGCTTATATGATAATTCCAATTTCATCCACACTTTAACCCTTTGCATGCTGGGAAATTTGTCGTCTGCTAAAATGTTGTCTGCTAAATTTCTAAAATTAGCATTTTCTTTGATTTTTTTCAAAGAATACTATCAAAACAGCAAACAGTTTGGATCCTGATGAGACGCCACGTTCTGTGGCGTCTCATCTGGATCCAAACTGTTTGCGCAGGCCTTCAAAATTCGGTTCCCGCACTGAAAGAGTTAAAAGTCTAGTCAGTTTATAAGCTATGCTGGGGCACACATGGGTTCGATCATGTACAGCCTTATGCCCAGTATGGATATGCCTAATTATTTTACCTTTTAATATATATTTTTCAAAATTTTCTTATATTTGTATGCATGTATGAATTAATGGCTTAGTGACAAACAATTAATTAAAACACTTCTCTTATTAATAAGGAAAAATAGGTTAATCAGTGGAACAGCTTTAAAACTGACAAAAACATTCCATTTGATAAATAAATAAGACTAGCTAACTCACCAACAATATTCAAAGTATAAAAATAATATTGGGCTTATTTCAATTACATTTCCATAAGATAAAAAAATTATGAGAGAATCCAAGTGCTGGTAAAACAATAATTATGTAAACTTTCTTATACTGATTTATTGAACAAAATAAAAAAAGTACTGTCTATTACACAGATGATTCAAAGACATTGTAAAAGTAAATTTGAATAGTATTAATAAAAATATTAATAGTATTTACTAACACCATTCAGCATGCTGTATTGAATTATTCAGATAAAAATGTAAATTGAGAAGGGTTTTGTGCATGGACTGTAATTATTTGTACAATTTATTATTTCTTAAACAATGAACAGCTTGGCATTTCTCTGAAATAATATTCTCTAGATTCAATTAAATATAACAAAGCACATGATTGCTTTCTTAGTTTCTTAAGTTTCACGAATGTCCATGGTTACCAGTCAAATTGACACCAGTTACCAGTGTTGTATATTAATCCATACAGAACTGTGTCATGGAGTTTATGGCTATTTGGTTGTTGAATAGCGCCTTATCTTTGGATATATCACAAGATTATGGTAGAACACAGTATGGTTTCAAGATAAAAGATTATTCTTAGCCCAATTAAATCAACAAACAATCATAAAATGTATTACTATCAGACCAGTGCCCTAGCTTAGCTAACCAAGGGGTGCAGTTCCAAGTCCACCCAAGGTCTCACTATGCCCTACACCATGCTCTTGTTTGGATTTTATCATATGATTATAAAGGAAGTTGTTTTTATCAATAAATTAATATAAATGTTCAAACTGAAACTAGTTTTATTTATAATAGAAATTGTGTTTTCAATTAACAATCATGTTATTAGAAATATTTACTTAGTAATTATAATGAAACACATGCTTTTATATTAAAAATATGCAAATGAGATAATATGGCTTTGTGCACTGAAGAGCTCTTTTAAGAATTAGCACCCTTCAATTTCAAAATCCAAAAAGGAAACTGATCAGACTATCCCCACTACCACTCAAAGGCTAATGATTGCAATATATCTGTCGCGTTCTGAGAAAACTAGGCATAATGCCTGTGCGTAAAGTGTGACTGTCGTCCCATATTAGCAGTCCGTACAGGCTAATTAGGGACAACACTTTCCGTCTTAACAAGATTTTCAGAAAGAAGGGACTTCCTTTAAACAAAAAATACCATTCCAGCGGAAAGTGTCATCCCTGATTAGTCTGTGCGGACTGCACAGGCTAATCTGGGACAACACTTTACGCACCTGCATTATGCCCAGTTTCTCAGAGTGCGACTCATATTATTTCAAAGTTCAAAAGCATAGTTTGGCTTATATTAAGTGATATAAACATTTGTGTCATTCTGTCATTATTCTGTTTGAATTTATAAAAAGTAACATGAAAATTATTTGTAGGACCCATATTCATCATGTGTGGAAGAGTCTGTGAAGAAATGTCTTGTGAACAGTCGCCTGTTCGGATCAGTTATCCTGAATCACAGTCATCACAGACATCTGAGGTTCGTAATAATGTCAATTAATAATTAGTTTGTTTAACAATCTCCAAACAATGTCAATTATTAATAAGTGTGTTTAATTATTTCCAAACAGCCTGTTTTTTATGTGATAGGAGTTACATATTTACATTGGCTTGAAAAAAAATCCTCTATTCTTGTGATATAGTTTTTATTCTTTATTTTCTGTTTCTATACATGGCTAAACTTTCTATTTTTTTATGCTCCCAAAGGGTTGCATATAGTTTTTGAACTGTCCATCAGTTCGTCAGTCTGTCAGTCTGTTAGTCCGTCCGAAAACTTTAAAATTGGTCATAACTTTAGCAATATTGAAGATAGCAACTTGATAATTGGCATGCATGTGTATCTTACGGAGCTGCACAATTTGAGTGGTGAAAGGTCAAGGTCAAGGCTATCCTTCATGGTCAAATGTCAAATATATGCTTCAAAGTGGCGCAGCAGGGAGCATTGTGTTTTTCTGAAAAATGCAAAATGTTAATCATTTCAGATGGTTGTATTTCGGCCAACAGAACATAAGGGATTCACTGTCAAACCACAGGGAAAGGACTCTCCTATCCTAAGTACAAGGCTGGACACCATGTGGTTAAAGCAGTTAAAGAGAATTGCACTTATGGTAATGTATTCATAATGAATTTTATTGTATAAATAATAACCACAGATAGCAATATTGAATTATCTTGTTGAAGAATTTTGTTTTTGCACATAAAAAAAATACATTACAGCTTACAGAAATCACCTGAACTTGTCCAATATGTTGAAACAAAATTTAGAAATTATAATTCTAAAATCTGGTGATTATTCTCAATGTAAAACAACATTAAATGTATTTGCATGTTGAACTTGTTGAGTTTTTAGAATAATCTTGATACAAGTCTCTTTTTCTGAACAGATAGTGAAATTATCTAAAATATCAAAATAAATACATGAGTTTACATGCAATCTTTTATCAAAATGTTTGGTTTCTTAAAGCAATAGATTTCTGTAATACATGGTTGAAGACAACAATACAAAAAACATTCATTGTTTATTATTCTCTTATAAGAAGGAACAATTTATCAATAATTATAATTTATTTTAATATAACTTTCAGACTATGTTGATGAACTAATGGCAGAGCTGCTTAGGATGAAAGAGGAGTACAAGAGCGATGCCAATGCAAGTGCTGCCTCTGGCAACATTCTGTTTTCACCGCCACCCCTGTCTTCATCTGCAAACAGAATCCTGAAGTCAGAGGCTGTGCAGAACCATCGTTCGCGATTTAATTAGCGAACAGGGATGGAAATTAGTGGTTGCCCGTTTTGTTGTATAGTTATCTATTACTTTTAAAGAAAGTATTGGTTACACATGACACTACATGTACATAGTACTGGGCGCGTTGAGGCTTACGATGGGAAACCAAAAAACTATAGATGGTTGTCCATGTGGGCAACTAACTGTAAAACGTTAGTTTCCATCCCTGGCGAAGCAAAATCCAATGTATGAGTCGGACGGAAATCTCTGGCTGCCACAGTGCATGACGGAAGAGGTCGTCGGTCCTTCTTGCTCAGACGGTGCCAAATCCAACGAGCCAGTCTTCTATATGCAATGAATCTGTATACTCTGAAGTTATAAATGTATAAGGATACCATTATGATAAATATTAGTATGTTTAGTAAAACAAAGGTACTTTTCAACTTGACAATTACACAAGCCATGCTGTGGCAGATTCTTACTTAAGTTTACAGTTTAACAAACTTATTCAGCTTGAATAAAATATTATATAATAATATTTTACTGAAAATATGTCAGAAATCAGATTTTGTAAGCAACTTCACATCATGTTGTAGCAGGTTGTTATTATAGTGTACTTTTTAAAAAATTAAACAGCTTGTATTTATATTTTTATTTCAAATGTTGAAAAATAATAATGAACTGGCATGTGTAAGTAACCAAAAATCATTGTATAGCAAATTGATACTTCATTTTACAATTAGATAACCCAGTCATCTTGTATACTCGCGTATTTTAATGTTGATTAAAATTGTTGTCTTTTTTATGTTATTTATCCACCGCCAGAGGCGGATGGATATTGTTTTGGCGTTGTCCGTCCGGCCGGCACTTTTGTGTCTGGAGCCATATCTTGGAAGTGCTTTGGCGGATTTCATTGAAACTTGGTATGAGTATATATATGCATAAGAGGATGATGCACGCCAAATGGCATTGTACACCATCTGTTAAAAACAGAGTTATGGCCCTTTGTATCTTGAAAAAATGCTTTTTACTTTAGGCACTTTTGTTTCCGGAGCCATATCTTGGAAGTGCTTTGGTGGATTTCATTGAAACTTGGTATGAGTATATATATGCATTAGAGGATGATGCACGCCAAATGGCATTGTATACCATCTGTTAAAAACAGAGTTATGGCTCTTTGTATCTTGAAAAAATGCTTTTTACTGTATGCACTTTTGTGTCCGGAGCCATATCTTGGAAGTGCTTTGGCAGATTTCCTAGAAACTTGGTACGAGTATATATCCCCCGCCAGAGGCGGAGGGATATTGTTTGGCGTTGTCCGGCTGTCCGTCCGGCTGCCCGTCTGTCCGGCACTTTTGTGTCCGGAGCCATATCTTGGAAGTGCTTTTGCGGATTTCATTGAAACTTGGTATGAGTACATATATTGATAATAGGTTAATGCACGCCAAATGGCATTGTACACCATCTGATAATAACAGAGTTATGGCCCTTTGTATCTTCAAAAAAATGCTTTTTTAGTGTCAAATAAAGCACTTTTGTGTCCAGAAGTATATAGGCGGGGGATATCAATTCAACGAATTTGCTTGTTTTATTATTTGTATCAAAACATATTTACAGTATGAAATACAAATGACAAGTTCACACAAAACATTGTGTTATTTAATGTCTACAGTGTATTTTCTTTACAAACAATCTGTCCTGGTTTCATAAACATTTTTAATAATTAATGACAACTTACTCATGTATTGGTTCTTCATCACCGATGGGACCATTTACATCAAGGAACTCATAAAACGAAACATCAATGACATCTTGATGTAGACAGTTAGCTTTGAAGCCAGTGTGCTCAGTTATGCACTTTACCCCTGCCTCGTCCATCCTTTCCATCAGCTCTGGGTATTCTGTGCAGCATTTGCACTCAATCTGCACACGATATGGTGTGCAACATGAACATGCACACCTGAAAATAAAAGAAATACGTCGAATTGCAATACAGACATTCCTTCCTAATCAGAACAGGTTCAAGTATCCGTTCTAATTATAATAATTAGACCATACAACCTAGTCATATTCAACAAGCTTGTACTGTAGAATAACAATCAAAGAATTTTTTTATTTTTGCCGACACCTGCATGTAACAAAATTATATATTTACCAATCCGTATTCCCAACACGATGGTCGTCTTGGGCATCGGCAAAATTTTCCTCGCTGTCCGAGTCAGAATCAGAAAAATCTGATTGACTGTCACTAAATTCTGGCTCAAACATATACGGTTGAACGGAAAACTCATCGTAATCGCTATCATCTTCCATTTTTCAACATTTTTTATCTAAAGTTGCAAGATATAATACATCCGAAGCCATTTATTATGCCGGCTCGTAATTGAGTCGTTATTGAGTGCCTGTTACGTCACTTCCGGTTTGAATGAAAATGGCGAGAACATCGGAATGTGTGAAAAATCGCGACTTTGTTCTATTCGTTCTCGCTAATAACACCGTATTTGAAATGAAGTGAGGAGCGAAATAGTTTAGATATGCACTAAATTCGATAAATAAAGGTGTTTTACGGGTTTTTAAAACCGCGGCAGGTGAACTTTAAGATGCAATAAATCGTGTGGCGCTGACTATTTGATAAACGAATATTTTATCGAAAGTTTTCATATACTATAACAACATCTGTTAAAGATATTTAATGCTATATTGAATTCAGGTCATTTCCCTACAGTTTGGTCCAAAGGTTTCATTATGCCTGTTTTTAAGAAGAATGACACGGACGACGTGCGTAATTATAGGGGCATAACTCTGGTGAGCTGTCTGTCTAAACTTTTTACGACTATTCTTAATAGTCGATTAAATAATTGGATTGATAGTAATGACATTTTAAGTGACGCACTATTCGGCTTCCGAAAAGGCCGCTAAACTAGTGACGCAATATTTGTACATTCGATTCCGTATATTTAAATGGACTTCGGTATTAGCTTTACAACGCAGGTATTAACGGTAAATGTTTAACAATCATGAAAGACATGTACACCCAAGTTAAATGCTGCGTAAAAAAGTGTTATACCTACTCGGACTTCTTTAATTGTGCGATTGGACTGAAGCAGGGAGAAGTATTATCGCCCATACTATTTTCTTTATTTTGAGATGACCTTGAAATATTTTTAGAAAAAAAACATCAATTCTGGACTGTCATATGACGACTTGATATTCAGACTTATGCTTTTTGCGGATGATACGGTTATATTCGGCAAGTCTGTAACTGACCTACAACAAAGTATTAATCACTTAAGTGAATATTGTGATCTCTGGGGTCTTGAAGTAAATATAAGTAAGACTAAGGTAATGGTTTTTATAAGAAGAGGACCGTCTTTTCATAATGAAAAGTGGTCATTTTAAGATGACTATTTAGAAATAGTAGATGACTTCAACTATTTAGGATCAGTATTTAATTACACGGCTTCGTTTTCTCTTAACGCTGAGTCTCTCGCTGGAAAAGGTCTCAAAGCCCTAAATGTTTTAATGCATAATCTAAAAAATCTAGATATTAGACCAAGAATTGCTTGCCAACTTTTTGACGCATTCGTTGGTGCAACTTTGAATTATGGGTGCGAAATTTGGGGTTTCGATAAGTTTATTGATTAAGAACGAATACATCTAAAATTTTGTAAATGCTCCTAGGTATCAAATCTTCTACCAGCAATATAGGAGTATATGGGGAACTAGGAAGGTATCCACTCAACAGAAACAGAAACGTTCGTATAAATAAGTTCTGGTGTAAACTCATCAAATCAAATAACATAATTATATCTAAATTGTATGAACGATTCAAAAGTATGAAAACTTGTAAAAGTAATTGGGCCTTAAATGTGAAGAAACTTCTGGACTTATATGGGTTTTCATACGTTTGGCTCAGTCCCTTTTCTGTCAATCTCGATACCTTCCATATCGTTTTTAAGTCCACCGTTGAAGATGTTTTTAAACAATCTTGGTTCAACTCAATTAATAATAGCAGCTCATTAATGACCTACACATTATTTAAATGCACGTTTCAATTAAAGCCTTATCTTGATTATTTGCCGAGAAAATTGCGAATTTGCTTCTCAAAATAACGACTCTTGTCCCATAAATTAGCCATTGAAACAGGTAGACATAACAATATAGAAAGATCTCATCGCTTATGTACAAAATGTCATGTCAGAGATATTGAAGACGAGTACCAATTCATTATGATATGCCCAGCCTTCAATTCACTGCGAAAAGAGTGTATCAAAGCATACTACTATAGAAAACCAATTATGTTTAAATTTGTTGAATTAATGGGTTCATCAAACAAACAGCAAATGAAAAAACTGAGCAAGTTTATCTGTAGAGCCCTAACACATTATTCAACATAACTCATCCTGGACATAGTTGCCCAAATATTTATCTATCTATTCCTCTTCATCTGTAAGTGTTGTGTTGTTGTTGTTGTTTTTTCTTACCAACTCCTCTTGTCTAACGTTCTTATAACTATATTTGTTTACGGATTTCATCATCCGTCATTTTTTTGAAACTAATCGAATAGTATATTCGCATAAAAATCAACGCAATTTGTTGTGCTACCTTATATTTAAATTCAATTTATTCTTTAGTGTACTTGTTTGTCTGACAAAACGCTGTATAACTCATGTTTAATCTTGTACTATGTTTATGGTTTCATCCTCTTTATTCTAGGTACAATTTAATAATTAAATTCATTACTTCCAGCATTTATACATGCGTTTATTTGTCGCGCAAAACCTTAATATTGTAGTTGCATATTTTGTAATTTGCAAAGACGTGTTTGTTGAATTTATTACATGTATATATATTCAAAAATTGACTATTCATTTATAAGTCGAACACAACTCTTTATAACAGTTGCTTATTCTGTTCTTGGTGTAAAATCACTCAAAATGTATTATTATGTATGTGATAAACATTACGCGATCAAGATTATATTCATTTAAAAGCAATTATGTTAACGTTGACATAAGTATATGTTAATATATGACTTAACTATTTGTAAATGACAAAAAACTGTAAAGTTTACGTCAATAAAACATTCTGTCTGTTCTGTCATCATTAAGAAACTAGAAATGCTCGATACATATTGGGTGAAAATAATTCATCAGTAAGTCATTAAAATATTATTCATCATTATGTAGCTAACCAATTTTGAAAAACACGGGACGCAGCTTATAATCACAGATACATTGTAATTCAACCTCCATGAAAATGTCGTTTTGACATTTGAGACGCGTTCTGAGAAAACTGGGCTTAATGCATGTGCGTTAAGTGTCATCCCATATTTGCCTGTGCAGTCTGCACAGGCTAATCAGGGACGACACTTTCCGCCAATACTTGATTATCGGTCTTCCTTGAAATTAAAAATACCACAAAGCGGAAAGTGTCGTTCCATATTAGCCTGTGCGGACTGCACCGGCTTATATGGGACGACACTTTACGCACATGCATTTAGCCCAGTTTTCTCAGAACGCGACTTATTGTATCGTGAACAACTTAGCGTCCTTACCTCGCCTGCTTTTACTGTAGACTCGTCCTGCATCTTGCGTCCGACCCAGGCGCGTATGGAGCTTAGACAAATAAGGGCCGCCGTCCGACCCAGGCGCGTATGGAGCTTAGGCAAATAAGGGTCGCCGTCCGACCCAGGCGCGTATGGAGCTTAGACAAATAAGGGTCGCCGTCCGACCCAGGCGCGTATGGAGCTTAGACAAATAAGGGTCGCCGTCCGACCCAGGCGCGTATGGAGCTTAGACAAATAAGGGTCGCCGTCCGACCCAGGCGTGTATGGAGCTTAGACAAATAAGGGCCGCCGTCCGACCCAGGCGCGTATGGAGCTTAGACAAATAAGGGTCGCCGTCCGACCCAGGCGCCTATGAAGCTTAGACAAATAAGGGCTCCGTCCGACCCAGGCGCGTATGGAGCTTAGACAAATAAGGGTCGCCGTCCGACCCAGGCGCGTATGGAGCTTAGACAAATAAGGGTCGCCTTCCGACCCAGGCGCGTATGGAGCTCAGACAAATAAGGGTCGCGGATGGGGAGGTTGCTATATGCTTTCCTCTACAAACGAGCATTCTTATAAATATCGATGCAATACGCGACTGTACGGCCATATTTAATTCTAGTTATGGTGGAGATTCAAGATAATTTTATATAGTTGATATTGCATTTTATTTCAATATCATTTTAAGTATTGAAAGGATTTAGACGCGGTATTTAATATAATGACGTCATGCGTCATGCGTCAAATCGTTCCTATTTTGATAAACAGAGTACAGAGATGCGTCCGATCTTAAAAGAATTTCGATAATATATGAGTTCCTTTTAACGTTGCATTGTGAGAAATATGTATTTAATGACCATATATTAATATAAGGAAACTAAATACATAACATTAACATTCATTAACGTTTTGCAATTCATCATTTTAAAAAAGCTTGAAGAAATTAATCATATAAAGTTTTCCTATGCTTGATATTCGACGCCAATTAGTTGTATTGTAATATTGCATTCGTCATAATTAGAATTACGAAAACAGACTGTTGATCTTAAACTGAGGCTTAATCGGAAATACATCTCTAATTAAATATTATATTGAACTGCTTTCGCACGTCTCGCTACAAGGGATGAGCATAAATCATGATGAATTACATTTACAAAAATTAGGATAGGTTTAAGAGCAGAATGCATCAACAGTGCAGCTTGCGTTTCGTGACAGATTTAGAACACGTTGACAAATATATTGACGGGGATTATTGTGGGGTTTTCACCTTGATGTTACGGAAGTATTACATTTCCAAGAAAGCCTCCCCACCCACGTAAAGCAATTAGATTGGAAGAAATATCCTTTTCGAGGATATGGACATGTCGTTGCAATACTATTAATAATTGTAAATAGCTTCTTTCGTAAATAAATCGATATGTTTGAGTCACTACTATTTTTATCACAATCATAATTATTGCATAAAAAAAATAAACGGATTGCCTTACACTGTTTTGGTTATTTAATAGCTCATTGGACCACGAGTATATTCGTAAAGAACCAACAACTATTATGGAGACTTCGCAGCGTACACGGCTATTATAGAGACCATACTTCAACGGTTTGCCACCGACGCAGTTGGTTCCATTGCAAGCGTTGAACTGCCATGATGAAAATGTTGAGTTATATCAGATTTGTTTCACTTTTTAGCTGCGAAATGCCAGCGGAGTGCATAGTTTAGTTGTTGTAAAAAACAAATGTAGCATTAACATAAATACGCCGCACTCTGAGAAAACATTGTTTGATGCATGCGCGTTAAGTGTTGTCCCAGATTAATCTGTTCAGTCCGCATAGGCTGATCAGTGCCAGTTTATACAAAGGAATGCTCACCTTATAAGGCAAGTTACATATGAAAACTGTGAACATGACTCTTTTTAGAACCATCGATTTCTTTTCGCTTTCGCCATTTAAAGGGTCAATTCTATTTGAAAGTCCGTTGCGTTCTGTTTATGAATGCTTTCTACAAAATTGTCGTTTAATAAATTGTACTATTAAGCGTATATTCGATAGAATCGAAGCGCAATAGCATCATCGTGAAAAAGGACTGGATAACGCAATTATTGTCGGTACACACCATTATTTTTGAACATCAAATATTTGAAGTACCATGAAAAAGAATGCCGATGAGAAGAGAACATGATGGTCAAACTATGACAAGTTGGACGAGAACAGCCACTACAACCACGTCATCACTAAGGAGGGAGAACCTGAACGGTTTTGTAAGTTATCTCAATATCAGTTTAAGATATGTCAAAGGGTACAACACGAATTACTTGAATTCATTTAATAGCTTTCGGTATGTTTGTGTCCCTTCTTGCAATGAAATTCTGGATCAAAATTTGTTTAGTATTATACTTTGTTATAAAATACAACTGGATACTTTCTATTATTCCGGATTTATCAGAGCATGACAATAGTTTCACAAATTATTTAATTTAGTTGACAATATTTGCAACGGATAACGTCTGACCTGTATTTTATCGTATTAACATTAATAGTTTATTCCAAGGCACCTTAATGATTTTACAATCGTGATTGGTGTTAATTAAGCTCTTTATAAGCATTATAGTATGTTAAAAATGGTCTCTTGTCGCTTGCCGACATCAGGTATATAGTGACGACCTGCAGGTATCTCTCTCAACTTTCATGACTTACTGTTATGAATAGCAGATTAAAATGTAACCATGTTAATAGTTTGATATTGTGTTGCATTAACATTCAGTACATTTTCTCCTGATCAACTCCGGATTTTCGAAACAAAGTCAAATAAGAGTTGTCTCCCATTCGGGTACGTATCGCTCACTTTCGGTCTGTAAAAAGTAATAGGCGAAACAATTGAACAATGAGAAATTCTATTACGGTATGCCTGCATGTGAAAATGTTGGGGGTAAAGTTTGAAGATATGGCAATTCTGAGACTGTAATGCTGCACACATTGCCAATAAGTCGTGCTTCGAGAACCGCATGGTTTAGAGCTATTAGCAGGCGATATTTGAAGCCAACCGGGTAGGTATCATTAATATATCGACATCTTATATGTCTATGTACATAAATCTCATATTTGTAGGAGTAGAAAACCATGTACATGGCAAGCAGAATTATTATTAACATTTTGTTAAGTTTTAATCGGTTTATAAGCAAATTAAATATTCGGTTTAATACGTCCAAATTTGTTGACAGTTTACACCATGATTTGCTAATCTTAAATTTGAATGCTTAATTTGAGCAGATTGCCGTTGAATATTTATGTTACCGGACCACACCATCGTAATTTGTAAATACCAACAATCAGCTCCTCTTACCTCTATTCCGTGAATGCCTGAAATTGTATTCTAATGAACTTAAATCTCATTTATAATGAAAACTTGTTCTTATTAATACAACATAGTTTTTTTTCAATCTATCTTGCTTGGTACAATTACAGTGTATTAAACACCAACACCCTGCCCCACTGTGAATATTAAACTATTTGCAATGTTACAAACAAACTATCATTTTTCATTTATCTCTATGACAAATTTAAAGTGATCTGGCTGTTTATTATTTTTTTCGGTATTAAGTTAAACTCTTTTGTGTATATTGATGGTGCAGTTACACCAGGGTATGCGCTTATCATTTGTGGATGGAATTGGTCCAAACTCCATGAACAGGTGCAAGTAGCCAACAATATAACTTGCGCAGAAGATCCTTTCTACCAAGAAAGTAAAGACATGTAAATCTCTAATAAAGTTGATAAATTGCTGTTTTAGCCTTTCAACGTATTTAAAATAATTTATGCATCTCATGCTTTGCACAGTATGTGAAGATTATAAAATGTATATTATATGCAAACAAAATTAATAATAGACCACGCATTATTTTACTAAATCTTTGCATAAGAAAATAATACAATAAAAAACAGTTAAATGTACTTTATATGATGACACCCAGATCATTCATATTTATACATGTATGTAGCAATATTATTCAATAACATTTCAAAACATCAAACCCTTATTTCTAGCTTACATGTATCACTTTATATGCTTTTGATTATTTGAGTTTTAGTATGAATACCTCCTGTGTAAACTGTATTGTTATCTGCATTTAATCAGTATATTTGTTTGTTGTTGTATTTATATACAATGTACAGAAACATGCATGTATATGTTACGATTACTTTTTTATAGGTGTTTTAAAGTGCTGATCAGTCCTGATGATTCTTCAAGTCCACAGAGTTAGTCATTCCTGGGATCAGATTGAATCATTTCATGGGTAATGATATCAATTGTATTGTCTCCAAAATGTCAGGCTATTTATTCTTTAGGGTTTGGCATTAATGATAAATATAATTTAACTTAACATTAACAAGTTCAAAGATTCTTAAGATTAACCATCACTTTTTGAATAAGGAAGTGAATCGTTTTTGTCACAAAAAACATAACATTTTTTCTGTGGAAGAACTAGGAAATTAATATTAACATACATTGAAAACCATTCAAATAAAACATTTAAATTTATGTATTGATAATAATAAACTTATTTATTTTAGCTAGATTGCATCCAAAGCCTTAGGCTTATTGAGATACTCTCGAGTCTGTTTCCTGGGAAGAACCAGTACATGGTGTATTTAAAAGATTATGAGAACGCTCCTTAAGTAGGGATCAAACCTGCGGCACCCCAATCGCTAGGCATATATATATATAAACAAAAACGCTGTATTATGTTTTGCCGAAGCTTTCGACCTCACGGTCTTCATCAGCGGCCATTATTTATTTTCAGATGTTTTGTGATGAACGGAAATGACGTCGTGCTTTTCCGGCGTCAACGTTGTTTACGCGCCCTTTTATTAACCTTTATTCTTGCACGTTGATGCCATATGGTCGGTATGTCCTTAGTTTTGACTTCCACAATTGTTCCATGGTTTTGCGGTACTCGTCCGACCCGCTGAGTTTTTCGAGTCCCATTATTTGGAAATCATCCATGGAATGTCCGTCGGTGTAGAAATGTTCAGCTACCGGGTCACTGTGCTGTGTGCGAATACGCGACAGATTCAATAGATGTCGCTGGTACAGAGTTCCGCCGGTCTCTCCCACATACACGAACCTGCGACAGCGACGACAGTTGACCGCGTACACAACATTGGATGATTTGCAATCAACATTGTTTCTGACGCTGTACTTCCTGCCGCTGGGATCTGTGAAATATTCCGCCTTCATCATGTACGGGCAAATGGCGCATCTCTGCGCCCCACAGGGCCCGCTCATATTGGGTTTTCGGAAGAACATCCTATTGTGTTTTTTGTGCACTAGGATGTCTTGCAGGTTGCAATCCCGTCTGAAGGCTACTAATGGGGGCTCAGAGAACACTTCCTTCATTCTATCAGACGTGTGCAGCGTGTGTAGGTGTCTACGGATGATACGGCCGATGTTGGGTAGTGCGCGCGAAAACGTCATTTCCGTTCATAACAAAACATCTGAAAATAAATAATGGCCGCTGATGAAGACCGTGAGGTCGAAAGCTTCGGCAAAACATAATACAGCGTTTTTGTTTAAATACAACAAGGCTAATAGAGACTTTGTTATATATATATATATATATATATATATATATATATATATATATATATATATATATATATATGCTTGTCAGCTATGCACCAGTGTCGGTGATGGCAGCTCTGGAAGTGTCGGTGTACAGGCATCTCCTGACAAGCATGAAATCTCCACAAATACCGAAAGACCAGAAATTATCATCGACGACATAATGCCTCAGACGATATAATCATGTTTTATACTGGCATTCTAACTTTCGTTATTTTTAATTCTTTGTTTTTGACATTGATTGAATTTGGTGCCGACAAGTTATGTACTGAAAAACTGAACACTGTTAAGATTGAGACAGGGCGTAAAAGAAAGTTAAGACCTTTTGATGATTTTCATTGACATAGTAAACAAATCATTTGATTCAACAAAATGAAAATAACTCTTCATTACTAGTACTCTATTGATAAATAAAACATTTTTTTTATTTTGAATGAGTTGTATCTTTTCATTGTGTTTTCGTTACTTGAGTGCTATGTAAAGTCACATGTAACAGTAAAATATACTTACAAATCACATAGATCACATGCAATATACCTGTAAGTATAGAAGTATAAATCACAACAGTCCATCTTCATTTCCGAATTTTTAGATTAAAACTAAACAATTAGCAATGTGTATAAATAATGAATCAAAAAAGAATTGAGGAATAATATGAAATATTTTTCATTGTTATTGTGCCCAGATGCATTTCATAAGTGTATTTCTTTGATGAATAAATGGAACACTTTTAAGTAACTGTTAAAAAACTATCAGAAACTTTTTTGGTTTTTGGTTCATTATAACTGTACATATGTCTTATTAGATAATTTTGCAGACAATATTCTAAAAAAAAAATGGGATAAAGAGATATTGCTCATGTTGAGAATTTCCCCTTTAACCAAAATTATTCCTACCATATGTAAACTATTTCTTTATGATATGTTAGTAAATAGTTTAAGAACATTTTCTAGACACTTATATATGTTGTGCACACATGATTTGAAATATTGCTGAATAAAATATTTGCAATATAAATGTAAAACGTTACAAATTCTTCTATATAAAAGACAATACAATAGAGATTCTGTATTAAAGGTTACACTGTATATATGGAGAACAAAAATTAAGGAGACATTAATTGTAATTAATTGTAAATATTCATAAAAAATGCCAGCAATTTAATTTCACGTGATTAAATTATTAAAAGTAAATTGCCTTTATATTAACCGACTGGAAATGAAATCACAATCTTAAAGCAAGCAGAGGAATAAGGCACATGCTCAATAAATCAACTCTTCTTTTTGGGGCACACAATCTTTGATCTAGAAGGAGTGCTGTATCCGAAGAACAACCCGGTGAATTAAATGTGTCAGTGGACAGTGAAAAAAAATCACAACACTGAACTATGACCAATAACAACACTGTCACACAGTATTATAAAGAAAATATTTAAACCAAAAAACAGTTCAAATTCATCATAATTTAATAATCATAAAATCAAGAATTTTACTTTAAACTGGTAAGACTTTGCTGTTAAAACAAATTTTTCCAGAAACTGATAGTCAAGTGTGACAGTGACAGAAAAAAATCAATAATTATTTAAAATAAACCCACATTAATCATAGGTGGTTAGCGTGTGGCTATGATAGTGAAAACATCATTTGTAATGATAAATAATCATATCATAACGAAAAATAAACTTTTCTGCAAAACCAATTCACTATCAAATATATATATAACAAGGCATCCAACTCAAATTCACCCGAAAACAGGGTGCATCGCTTTGAACAGCCATTATTTCATCAATTTTGCAGCGATTTTCATGAACCCGGTCTTATTCAACGCAGAAATGAATTTCATTTCTGGAAATGTATATATCCTGTTATATTTCTACACGTGCTGGGTCACATTTTAAGTAATAAAACAATGCACAATTCGCGTTACCTACTTGACAGCGATCAGACAGGATGCACGAATGAAATCTCCAGGTGTAAAGACACACCTTCGCATTGGACCAATGAAATCACTCGTGTGTTTAAAATGTCAGTAAGTTGAAATGTCTGTAAACAAAGGTTTCGAACGGCGCTTGACAGTTAGTTTTGAGGCATAATGCAACGGCAAGCACGGTAAGAATGTTTTTCATACGTTTTATTGAATTATGGTATCGAGGTCCGTGAATTTTGCAGAAAAAAATGCCCTTTACTCCGTGAAGATTTCAGTCTTAGATCCTGTCAGATCGATGTCAAGTGGGTCACACGAGTTGTGTATCGTGTTATTTCTTAAAAGTTGACCATGTCTTTGTATAAATATTGCAAGACATGTACATTTCCAGAAAGGACATTCATTTCTGCGTTGAATAAGACAGAGATCGTGAAAATCGCTGAAAAATTGTTGAAGTAATGGCTTTTCAAAGCGATGCACCCTGTTTTCGGGTGATTTCGAGTTGAATACCTTGTAAATATATATATATTTGATAGTCTTCTTTATCAGAAAAGTTGATGTTTCGTTATAATATGATTATGTATCATTCAAAGTGATGTTTTCACTAATAAATTAATATAATAGCCACACGGTAACCACCTGTGCCATTAATGAGGTGTATGAATGAATTAAATACCTTACAGAAACGTTATAAATGTTGGGTATCAATTGCATAATGCTACAGGCACAGTTTTAAAAGTAGAAAGCTATTATCAGTGTCTGATTTTATACTGATGAAAAGTTCTGGGTCGCGAAATTATATGGCAATACAGCATTCAAATACTAATGTACACACACTAGAACTGTAAGTATATCAATCAATGAAGAAATAACTGTATACGTAATTTTCATTGAAATGAACGGTAAATATCACGATTTCAGAGATCTTAGATGCAGATCGTGTTTTCGTTGGTTTGTTTACTTTTTGCCCGATACCTACCCGATTGGGAGACAACTCTTGTTCGCCCTTAGTTTTGAAAAGACCGAACTGTAACCTTTGGAAGTATATAAAGGTGAAACTATCTTTAAACTTGTGTTCTACATTTTAAAGTTTAAGTGCTGAAACCTAGTTTTAGTGCATTTTGATTTGAAAAGTATGTAACTCATATATATATTATCGCTTGTTTGTACATAGATTCTTTTCTTTGTATAAGAATTGATTTGAATGTAAAATATAGCTGTTTAAACCTATATTTCTTGTTAATGCAATTTTACTATCGAAATGTGATTTTCTTTATTCTTCGCTCTTCGCTCGCTCGAGAATTTTCCTGTTTAAAAAAATATTTTTATTTTTTTTCGCTTGCCTCTTCAACTTTTTTTTCAAAAAAATCAGTAGACAATCAAATCAATTTGGAATGGCCAAACGTGGAAATTCAAGATACATACCGGGTAGTTGATATTGCATTTTATATTTTCAATGTGCTTTTAAGTTTTTAAAGGATTTAGTCGCTTTATTAAATAAAATGACATTTTATATATCATAGCATAGTGACTTAAAAATGGAAATTGACATTTTCCAGGTAAGCCATAAATTATTGTATGAGTGTTTTGGACAAGAACCCCAAAATGTTAAAATTTGGCTGCGGCTACTGCGGTAATTGCATGCGTCCGATCGTTCATACTTTACGCGATAGGGTAGAATCACACGTCCGATCATTCATACTTCGCGAGATAGAGTAGATGCATACGTCTGATCGTTCATACTTTACGAGATATAGTTCATTCTTCATTCGTTCATTCTTTGAGATATACAGTAGAAACATGCATCAAATCGATCGTACTCTGAAATATACTTTGAATTTCGATTATATATGAGTTCCTTTAAAAATTGCATTATAGGATTAGCATTCATTAACGTTTTGCAATATATAATTTTAAAAAAGCTTGACGAAATAAATCATCTACTGTTTTCTTATGCTTGATATTCGACGCCCGTTTGTGGAAATGTAATGTTGCATTCGTCATAATAAGACTTCCGAAAACAGATTGTTGATCTTAAACTGAGTGTTAATCGGAAAAAACATCTCTAAGTAAATATAGGAAAAAATTAGGATACGTTTAAAAGCATATTGCATCTGCAGTAAAGCATGCGTCTCGTGACAGATTTAGAACACATGGGGAAATATATTGACGGGGATAACGGACGTTCCACCACATTAACCTTTATTTTGTATTATAAAGTTCCTTCCTGATGCAGTGTGATGGTGATTATCATTTATCATTAATGAAGCAGCTTCGGAATAATTAACGGGTGTAATTTTACCCATCCTCGGTAACCTTGTATTGTTTTACTACGTATACTACATTCATTATATTAGATTATAGACTGTATCGGAATAGTACATGTATTTGACGAAGAATTTTTAAATTATTGTATGAATATCATTACACATTTTATGAAATGTGAACCTAATAACGCAGGCTAACAGGCAGTGTAAAGATCTAGAAACCTGTGTTTATAAATAGTGTTTATTATATTATTTGTATACGAAGAGCACATTTCACCAGGTTTCCACCATGATGCTACGTTAATAATAAATTTCCAAGAATGCCACCCATCCCCGAATAGCAACACGATTGCAAGAAATATCATTTTCCTGGATATCGAAATGTCGTTGTAATACATAAATGATTATATATACCCTTCTTCGTGAATAAATAAACCTGTTGTAATCATTACAATTTGTATAACATTAATACTTATTTCATAACATAATAAAAAAACGGACATCCTTACATTCTCTTGGTTATTTCATTTTTCATTGGATCATGAATATATTCGTAAAGAAAACACACCTTACATTATGGAGTCTTTGCAGCGTACACGGCTATTATAGTGACCATAGGTCAACGGTCTGCCACCGACGCAGTTGCATGCTTTGCAAGCGTTAATCTGCCATGTTGAAAATGTCGAGTTGTATATCTCATTGTCTCACTTTTAAGCTGCGTTATGCCAGCGGAGTGCTTTGTTTAGTTCTTACAAAAGAGCATTAATATAAATGCGCCGAACTCTGAGAAAACATTGTTTTATGCATGTGCGTTAAGTGTCGTCTCAGATAAACCTGTTCAGTCCTCACGCTAAGCAGGAAAGACACTTTCCGCCCAACTTGAATTTTGCTAAGAAAAAAAAATAGAAAAAGTACAATAAATTTGGAAAGTGTGAACTGAACAGGCTCATCTGGGACGACACTAAACGCACATGCATTAGTGCTAGTTTTTACATAGCAAGGCTCACCTTATCAGGGTTGTTACATGTGAAAACTGTGAAAATAACTATTTTTAGCACGATCGAGCTCTTATGGCCTTCGCCATTTAAAGGGTCAATACTATTTGAAAGTCCGTTACGTTCTTTTTTATGAATTCCTTCTACAAAATTTTCGTTTTATAAACTGTACTATTAAGCGTATATTTCAACACAATCAGAACGCAATGGCATCATCGTTAAAAAGGATTGGATAACGCAATTATTGTCGGTACACATCATTATTCTTGAACATCAAATATTTTAAGTCTTATGAAACAGAATGCTGATGAGGAGACAACATGATGATCAAACCATGACAAGTTGGACGAGAACAGCCACTACAACCTCGTCATTACTATGGAGGGAGAACCTGTAAGATATGTTAAGGTACCTCAATATCTGTTTCATAAGATATTTCAAAGGGTCCATTATGAATTACTTCAATTCATTAATAGCTTTTGTTAGTTTTGTCCCTTCTTGCCGTGAAGTTTTGGATCAAAATTTTATAGTAGGCTAATTCAGGGGGTTTTCAGCACTGTCTGCGCCTCCGGAAAACGGAGGCACTCCCAACGCAATCGGACCCGATCCCAAACGGAAATTAAAAAAAATAATCCCAATTTCAAAAAAAAAAAATTTTTTTTTTTAAAGAATGAAGTGTCTTATACTTGTGTGACTAACCAGTGTTTGTTTTGGTCAAAAATATCTGCTATAAGGTTTTGACTGTTCAGTTCTTATCTCAGAGTGTAACTGTAACTGAAAAACAAAACTGCAGTACTTGAATAAATGTTAAACATGCCCAATATTGCATCTGTTTATATAAAGAAGACCAAATAACAAATAAAAACAAATTTATTTGTTAAACCACTGAATGATTTAAGCATGATAAATTCACAATTTTTTTCCCAAATGAGCCGTTTCATCGAAGCAAAAATTCCCAAAATGGCCAATTTTTTCGATAAAAAAATCCCAATTTGGTCAGACTCCTTTTCCCAAAATAGGCAGAAAACCCCTGGGCTATTATACTTTGTTATAAAACACAACTGATATTTTCTATTGTTCTGGATTTATCATAGCATGAACATAGTTTCACAAATTATTTAATTTAGTTGAAAATATTTGCAACGGAAAACGTCTGACCTCAATATTATCGTTTTAACATAGTTTATTCCAAGGTACCACACTGACTTTACAATCGTGATTGGTGTTAATAAAACTGTTTAGTAGCAATGTAGAATGTTAAAAGTTGTCTCTGGCCGATTTCCGACATCAGTTACATACTGACGACCTGGTGACCTAAAATATGACGACTATTAGGCACACTGGTCTTAAGTCGCCACATTGTATCCATCGATAAATTCACCCAAATAATATCAATTAATAATGTTACTTGATCGGTTACCGCCCTGAATGGTTATTTCTATTGTTTGTTCAAACGTATAACACTCGCTTTAACCATAAATATGTCGATCATTGATAACTTTAGGGCCATGTATGTTACACGTAATACATAATTCAGTGATGCAGTTGTAAATCTCGCCTACAGAGAGTTTGACATTTCACAATAAGTAACAACAAAAATGCATCGGTTTAGTGACGCCTGTTAAGTTAGAATCCAGTTGTTATAATAAAATCAAAGTACTGACAGTACTGGTTTGACGATGCTTTTGAACAGGATTGATATAAAAGCATCTATTTAAGTTTATCTACATCACCACAATTGTGTATGTGGGTACAAAAATTTTGGGTAGGAAAAAAATGGGTACGAAAATTTTGGGTACAACAATTATACCCAAAAAAAATTAAGTACGTAAAAAGATTTGGTAACGAAAAAAATTTGGGTCGGAAAAAATTTGGTACGAAAAAAAATTTGGTTACGAGCAAAAATTTGGGTACGAAAAAAAATTGGGTACGAAAAATGTAGGTTACGAAAAACAAATTGGGGGTACGGGGAAGTAGTACCCGTGGGGAACTTGATCCTTTCAGCGAAACTGGGAGGCGGGTTTCATTCTCGATCAAATATTACAAGAAATATCTTTAAAAAGGTATTCGACGTGTATTTTCTGTACCACTCATCTTAAAAAACTGTCTGTTACAGTAAAACGTTTGTGGGTTATAACATAACGTTTCAGCATACAAATTCAAAACTTGACATGCTCTTTTATTACACCATGCTCTTTAATTTCACATGTATATCATACTAAACTTTATATTTCGCTGTTTCCTTTCCTAAGTTAATGATGCTATGTGTACGGACGTGATTTCACAATCCCATGTGCATGAACATATACTTATTCTCTTTTGATTATTGTTCTTTTTCTTTAATTCAATAAGCTTAGACATGTTTGTTCGTTAAGTACGGCAATAATTTCATGATGATTCCCGATCGAAAGTGTGTATGAGCACATAGTCGTAAGAGCACTTGAATACGTGAGTTCGCCCATGAAAACATGGTAAGGTTAACTAAATCTCCGCGATATGACCTAATATGTGTTTAAAACAGCAAACAATATCCAACAAACGAATGAATAGTCAAACATAGTATGTGCACTGATGTGGCTCTGTAATTTATGTTTGAAAAGTTTATAAATCATGCAAAATGAGAAAGCACACAGAAGAGCGAGTATCACAGATTTAGTACGGCTATTATGTTCTTTATATACCATAGTCGCCACAACGTTTACAAATGACAGGTTCGAAATGATTCGTTTTCTTTACACTCATGATCGCGTTGAAAGTTAATTATACACGTTTTAATTCGCAATTTATTTACTGAATCACGACAAATGTCAAATACAATACAGAAAATGCATAGTTGTTTCATTGATCTATAAACATATAATGGATTGAATATAACTGATTTAAAATTAACGTTTTCAAACTATTATTAAATTTTTTCCCAGAATATGCTGTCCTATTTATAGCTGAGCTTCCTATACCTTTATCAATGAAAATCAGCGAGGTATGCCGATCAGAAAAATCGAGCTATTTCAATCGGACTGGCTCGATCTTTTACATAGGTTGCCATTGTGAAGAATTTTTTCATGATATGATAACTTAGACGATGCTTCGCAGCATCGTCAAAAAGCAATGATTGGATAATGACGACAATGACGACGATGGTCGTCAACAATGATAATGATGATTGATAATGGCAAAAATAATTGATGTTGCTGACCGTAGTGGTTATTGGTGATAGTAGTGATTTTGCTTTTGCTACGTTTGATTCAATTATTTTTTTGTTGCTGCTGCTGCTTTGACTGTTTCTGCCGCCGCTGGTGGTGATGATGACGGCGATGACGATTTGTCACGATAAATAATACTCATGTACTTATTCTTGGTGACAAAATTAAAAACACATCATGACTAGGTATCATTATTGTCAGGGGTAATGCTGACTCAGTAAAATGCGTGTGTGTGTGTGGAAAATCTGAAGGGTCAATTAACTAAATTAACGAGTGATAGGACATGCAAGACACCGTATGGGACAGTGGTCGTAAAAGTAGTAAAACTAATAGATAACTCTAGTGTTAGAACATACGAAGTATGGTATTTTTACTTGTTGTGAATAACTTGTGATAACAGTGACGTTAAGTACGAAGGTAAAAGCAGATTGTACTGAGTGTGTATTTTCGAAGTAAAAAAGGTCCTTTTGCGCCTAGTAATCATAATGTGAGGTATCGGAATTTGTCGCAGCATTCGTAACTTCCTAGACGTTCGAAAGTTTGGACTTATGATGATTTTGATTATTTTAAAACATTTTACGAAGATATTTAAATGAGGAGTGGTTAGGAGGTGTGGTGGGGATCGGATATCCCGGTTTATAAAAGTACTTATATGTTGTTTTAATTTTTAACATAACCGGAGTTATTGCCCTTTCTTAGCTTAACAAGATATACCTTTAATCCTGTGTAACGATTTACTCGAAAATTAATGCAGCTTCGGTTATGTAAAGTTGCAAACATAAAAACATGCTTAATTGAACCATGAATAATTTACTTCAGTTTTTAATGGCGCTATCACTATAAACATATTGAAGAAACAATCAAGCCTCTGGGCTTGTCGATTTGAACATAATTTAGTCATACATTGAACACTCTTATTAGAGACCAACATAAGATGTTACATGCACAGTATTACAGATCTGGGCCTTGTCGTTTTAATAATGTAGATTTTGAGACATATTAAATAAGAGTCTTTATAAATAATGTGACCCTACGCTTTGCTATGTTTACGCCAGGATATGCTATGAATAATTTTAGTATAAGACCACTAGACAAAGTTACGCACAAAATATTAAACCTCTTATCCTTGTAATTTCAGAGTAAACCGATTTATGAAGTTTTCATTCATACACTCTTAATTTAGCTCAGATGACAAACATAATTTTGCAACGGACTAGCACTATAAGGACAACTGCAAAAGAGAGTAATTAAACGACCATGTGTGTGTACTCTGCACTGCGGTTCAGACGATGTCGGTGTTCGCATTCACAAATACCATGTACTGCATACAAAACAATATGTAAAAATACGAGAGCATGCATGACAAGAGAAAGCCGCCACCATTATTTGTTTCTCATATTAAGTAGGTCATGTCAACAGCGCCAAAGGCGCGGACGGAATGGAAATTCGCAAGGGGCGCGCCACTAGCCCAGCCGACACGCTCTACTCAATATATTATAATATGTACAGGTCTTCATATGAAAAATGTTGCAGTCATATTTAAATAAAACATTATTTGCACTTTTTATACGCGTACTCTCATTTAGAGTTTGCACGTGGATAGGAGGTGGACCCACGTTCTCACTTATTGCCTCTTCCACAGATGAGTGGAAGTATGTTTTATTCGTGCTCGCCCCTAATCGCGTAGTCGGTAGCAGGTTACAGCTTAAAAGAGAGAAAAAAGAGGGTTTCGCGGAGCCCTGATTTAGTTACCAAAAACGTTCATACACAGAAGTCGTTTGGCATAATGATGAACCTATAGGGCATACCCTTCCGTCGTTATAGTTTGTGTTTTAGATATTTTATATGAGGTGAGAAGAGTTTTGCTGTGCATTATGTCAGCCTGTTCCCGACAAGGACCCGTGGTGTGTAAGCAAGGCAAAGACAAATCGGCTTATGGGTATTCCGTTTTGCCCGTCATCGGTGCCCTGCTTACCGTAATAACTCAAAGTTTTTTACACATATTTTTGTTTTGTGTCCGAAAATTTAGATACAAAAATATCCAAAATAAATATGATATAAATTTAGAGTTACTCTAAAAAAATATTGCATCGATCGGATTCGGGTATGCAATGTGTATAACGACAATTGTTTAAACGAATAATAGCATGTGCTTGTAAAATAATACGTCATTTAGTACAAATTACTTTTATGTATGTTTCAGTTTAATATGGGTGAAACCATTGTCCTTAACCGATACACATAGTTATGCACTCAATGACAAAACATTTAATGGTCCTTTGCACTAAGGCATTCGTCTGCCAGGTTTTATGACTTTTTAATCCGGTTAAAAAACACGCATGATCGAAGTTTCACCAGATAAGCGCAACATGTCAGAATTCTGGTAAAAAAGCGTTGTAAAATAAACAGTCCGAAAATTTAGAGTCGTTAATTTTGGACAAAAATCTGTATGTCCGAAAATTTAGAGTCACGAACAGTAATTATTTGGCTAAAAACGAGGGTGTTCGAAAATTTAGAGTGTCCGAAAACTTAAGGGTAATTACGGTAGTTGCTATCGCTAGAGGTATAGAGTGCGTGAACAAGACATAGGAAAATTAAATCAATTTTATAAATCAAGCAATATATGAAAACAGAAGTAATAAATACAATTATATAAAATGCATGTATTAATTCAATTAATGCACATACATTAAAAGCAATAAACATGATATTTACGTGAACATGTTTATAATAAACATTAACAATAAAGAAATGAATGTTTAACATTTAAAGTAAAAATATCGCGTGTGAAAATTCGCGACAAATCGTGAAGGATTCAAAAATGGTTGGATAAGCACAATCAGTGATTGGGATATCGAACCTGAGTGATATTATTATTGTTAGTCGTTGTCAATAGGGAAAAGTATTGTGTTTAAATGAAAAGTTCTCAGATTGAAAACTACGTTTACCCCGTGAATACAACTGTAAGTAAAACCTTAGCTTCAGAGGGGGTCATCACGTGATAGTCAAGATGGCGACGTCCATGCCGATACAGATTTTTCGCTGTTTTATATTATCTATATTATCTACTATAAAATAAATACATAATTGATAGCTGTTTCTTTGTGCTAACGTAAAACGACAATTGTTTAACTTTGTACACGTCCTCCGTGGGGATTCTGTTTGTAATATAAAACGGGATCCCTTTTAGATCATGAAAAATACGGGACCCCTTTAGGTCATAAATTATTTTAAGCTTGCATACATTTAAAAACGATTTTCAAATGCCCCTAACTAACCATACGCATAAATAAACATTTACTTAACACTCGAAACAAGATTGTTATTTTGCAATTGCAATATTTTCATCACGAGGGCGAATTTTCCATTGTGAAACCCAGCAAAGATCACAAAATACATGGCGAACAGTCCTCGCTTAAAAATTTTGCACCGAGTAAAGTCTAGTTTTAGATCGATTTCAACACAAAATAAACGCTAATACCCTTCTTAGCAATGTGGCTGGAAAGTGGGCAGCTGTCAAATAATGATGAGAAATTGGGTGAAATATTTGGGTTTTCTTTATGTACGAAATATTGACAAGTATATCATGACGGTCAAAAGATTAAATATTTGGATCTGGTATGTGTTTAACAACAAAGGGGTTACAATGCTGTTGACACAGGCCTTAGGCGGTATTTGCATTATTTATTATTTGTACCACAACGCTCATTAACGTGTGCATACTTGAATAGTGACTTCTCCAGATTGTAATTCAGCCAATTAGAAATAAACACACATAGAACACTGACCAATGGGATAGATAACTGAGTTTCACGGGGCAGATGTTAGAGGGAAACAAGACAGTTAGCGTTTAGACTTGGAGGTGTACGGATCGAGAAAGATACGATCAGACTGTATTTGTATAACCGAAAATATTAAGTATGTTAGACATTAAATTGGACTAGAAACTGATACATGCTGTTGTTGAATATTTTATCCTGTATTATGCAGAGAAATTAACATAAATAGAGAGGGACCGACTTGTCCCATGCGCGGCACGAGAAAATGGGAGTTAATGCAAAACTCGTCATCTTGGCAATTCGCGCATGACGAGATATCGAATGATAGGCTACATACCGGTAATTTAAGAGTAATGAACATTGTTAGTAACTATGTGTCGTCTATGAACTATGAACGATTACGTGACACAGCCTTGAAAAATTAAATTCCGTCAACAAAGGGTAAAAACAGCAAAAACTACCTGTTTCGGCATGGTCGTCGCCATCTTGATTCCGTTTAGATCATCACGTGATTACCCCCTCTGTCTTTCCAGCCATATCAGTAAACATGTGATTAGCTTTAATGTCGTTTTAAAATTCGCTTTATATCTCGCCTTACTCTCCGCAAATTGTCTTAGTGAAGCTTTGATTAGGTCATCCCGTTAAAAAATTTCGCAGTGAGTAAAGTCGAGATAAAGAGCGAATATCAACACGAAATAAACGCTTATAACTTACTTGCTGATATGGCTGGAAAGTAAACGGTATTTAAACAAACATGAACGTCGCCATCTTGACTATCGCGTTATTACCCTCTCTGTATCTATACGTATAAAACATCGTTCAGTTAAACATTATCTTGTTATCGTGAGTAAAGTTTCACCGGAGGGGACTTATTGTTTGCGCTCTGTGCGTCTGACTGTCTGTCACATTTTTTCTGGATCCTGCGATAACTTTAAAAGTTCTGTATATTGTGTTCATGAAACTTGAAACATGGATAGATGGCAATGTGGACATTATGCACTTCATTCCATTTTGTTCCTACGCCAAAAATTATGGATGCTATGGCAACAAATATATATAAAAAATATATATATCTGACAATGGTGGAGCCGGTAGGGGAAATATATTGCTTGGCAATAGTCTTGTTGTTTATGACGTGATAACAAATAATTGTATTGACCATGACATAGATCCCCTCTAAGCTTAGATGATGTTCTCCACGGCGTTTCAAAACATTACATTATGACATAACTAAAATTAAACATGGTAGCAAAACAGTAAAAGTTATTTTAAGTGACCACATGAAATTTACCAGCAATGTTAAAAAACGACTATCGCATGTGCTAATACATTAGAATGATATATAAAGAGTATTTTTAAGTTGCTACTATACATTTACCAGCAATTTCGAAATTAATCAACTGTAACAAATGATATCTGTTTAAAAAAATAACATTATATATAATTATAATGTTAAAGCCAATGCATAGTTATGACGTTATTAAAATGGAAATTAAAATTAATTTGCCAGAAGTTATAGTACATTATTTTATTGTATTTATTCTGTCATCAGATGATATGTTACTTGTGTCACTGGGCGTTAGCTGTGATTAATGACGTGATAGCGTGTCCGTTTCCGTGGCACCAACAAACGTCACATCATCAATATTCGACGTGACTCGGTCGGAACTTTCAATGGCGTTTTCAGAACGAGATGCTAAGTGATTAACTAGTAAGTTAAAAAATAATTTATTAGTATGAAAATATATATAAAATGGTTATGGGTTTATTTTTTTAATTAATCGGATAGTACTCCAATAAAATAATGCTTAAACAACTGTTATTTTAAGTCATCTCAGCGATGAAACCGTGCCTGCTGTAGTATTGTACGGATAACCTACCTAAACAATAATGAAAGGTAGATCAAAGAAAGGTCCGAAGAAGCCAGTCTCCAGCGAAGGCTGTGTGTTCGTTTTAAAGCGAACGTTCAATTCTGGTGAGCCGGGGTGGAGATCGTTTAGTTCTGGTGAGACGGGGTGGAGAAGCAGCGTCGAGGGAGGTGAATCGGTTGTCCGGCAGTAATAAAGCAAACTGGGGATGTGAAAGGCGCACGTACACACAGTCACACAAGAAACTCCGGCAAACTCACTACTTTTCGGGAAGCGAAAAAAGTAATACATGAATGTTATCTATAATATATCACAAACATTAAATATTATTTATTACAGCAACATTGATAGTATAATAATTGCTAATACGAGTTTCGATATTGATAACATATTAAGTGGCGACTTGTGAAGATTCAGTTGATAATGTATCCGTCATAGTCCGTCGTGTGTTGGAGCAGTTCTCCGATCCGAACCAACCACCCTATGCTCGAACTAGCAGAATATGTACACAATCGCGGCTCCGCAGCAACATGCGTTCCAAACCCCCGTTGCTATAGAGTTTGAGGTCATATAAATTTTACATTATAAATCGATAGTAAATATAATATTTTCTGAAAATTATTAATACAATATTGAATGAACACGAAGTGCATATTCAGAAATGGCACATATTGTCTGCAAATGTATTCGGTATTTATGCACCTATCAACTATGTCATTAAACGACGTTACAGTGTAAAAATAAATCGCATATTCACAGCATCTTTAATATTTTATTAAATTGACGAATACAATGTTAA
Organism: Dreissena polymorpha; assembly: GCF_020536995.1. NCBI lineage: Eukaryota > Metazoa > Mollusca > Bivalvia > Myida > Dreissenidae > Dreissena > Dreissena polymorpha. The sequence goes on from NC_068357.1 coordinate 138,814,212, forward strand.
ACGAACACGAAATTAATATATTTCAGACATGGTATGTATGGTCCGGAAACATTGTCCTTTTGTCTGGTCCGTATTCTTGGGACAGCGGTTGCATCCCGAGTGCAGACAAATATTGCGGTGAGGCAAGTTTACATTTCACTTTAATGATAATCCCCGGGGAGCAACACACGCCTAAAGGACCCGAGGGTCAGTAGATAGGAGTTGGATTATTGCGACTAAATCGTTATCTTGAAAATATACTCTGGACTAGGCTGACTTCTCATTGGGTCTATATGAACCCCTTCATAACCACAACCGCAGTTCTCCGCAGCTGATCAGATCGTATTCCTTAGCAGACATCGTTCGCTGCAAATTGAGGAATGCAATGAATAAACTTCAAGAACACGTTAAATTTCACTGAATGGCAATCTACGGGCGTTATCCTGTGCATACACACTAAAACACGACACTGTTTAACTCACTAATCTTCTTGACATATTAATGCTGAAATTCGGAACAGTGCTAATATTCGACATCATTATCTACTAAGGCTACATGTACATAACACTTAGTTCATGTCACGGCCAACGAAGCTAACTGCATGTAGATTTTTTGGTGTGAGTTGTACAACCTGTAATAATGCTCGTAAAATAGTTCGCGATAGTATATTTTCATTTAACATTTTCATTAATATTGCAAGCAGACCGTCATAATGTACGTTTTTTTAAATTTAATAAACGAAAAGCAATCAGTGTACTGCGACCTGGGTGCCAGACATCTCGCCTCAAAGCCAACTCGCCCCAAGAAACTTTCCCCCAAAATATGGTCAATTCGCCCCAAGTCTACTGGACCAGTCGCTCGAACCGAAAGACAACTCGCCCCAATGTATTTCGTATATATCTTGTTGCTTCTTGATTAAAATTAGTTGATTTGCATATGTGCGTAAAGTAAGCGAGGCATGTATGTCTTTTAATAAACGTGTATTGTATCGGTATTTTGAATAAATCGATACAGGTCGCTTGAAATGTAGTGCTTGTGACATTTGAAAACACAATTAATTTTTAAATGAAATATTTGTTAAGTTTGATGTATGCTAATCGTGATTTTTTACGCATAAAAAATAGTGTTATGTTTATAACAAGACATGTGATGTTGATATTTATTGAAACGTTTATGTGAAATTATAATATTTTTCAGATGCATGTACGTTTTGGTGTGTGACTTTGTGACTTCGAGTAAGTTTGTTAATTTTTGGATGTTGTTTAAATCTGCCATTGAAGAAAAGTGACTTAATTGTGGACGATGGACTTTACAGTGCACTTAAAAAATGAGCCTCCAATTTATTCGGCACCAAATTTGATTCAAAGTTATCGTGAACTTGGACTTTATAAAAAATGTATTTGCGTTCATCCGGTGACACATCACAGATGTATTTTGCAACATGAAAATGGTTATAAAACCTGTCAGGTGAATATGCTATATAAGTAACTGGACCGTTGCATTTGCGTAATTTGGGAAAATTATACCGCTTATAGACAATAGCTTCACCCGATTGAAACGATTTTAGTAGGCAAACAAAAAGTTCTGATAAATAAGAAATAAGAAAATATGTTTGTAATACAATTTGAAATAATTTAAATAAATACCATATATGACCAAATTGTTGGTCTACATTAGACATGTCATTAGATGGTGTTTTAAGATATATTTTTTTCGGACAAAACACATATTATATGGAATTTTTCACGTCCGAATATATTAGTACATTGCAAAAATGAATATAAAACGGATATTTTTGAAGATTTAAAAATGTGCTTGTCGTGCTTGCGTTTATTGTAACGTAAAAACTAGGAATTTGCCTCGAATGATAGACCAAACTACTCATCTGGTGTCAAATATTCATATAACCGGGAATAGTGCTCAACTTTACCCATAGCCTGTGCTTTATTTCGTCAAATTTGAGTTAATAATAAGATACTTCCGTGGATTTGAAGATTCTTTTCGGAGGCAATGTTTACAATTTTCTACTTGGCGTGCTAGCCAAAATGACGTCACGGACCACGTGGTATGGCCACACTTGATGTCTGATCGCCAGAATAATATTTTGATATTGTCTGTTACTAGCCTATGTTGTTGTTGTGAGATTTCCGCCGTTTACTTGTCGGAGTACCCAAAAGGCTAGTAGTTCTGCCCTTGGTAGTTTGAGGTTGAAGACTCTGGTAGTGTCTGATGCTGTCGCACAGAATGAATGAATTCTCGCAATCACACAATTATATACGTAGGCGATAAAACACAGGTAGCCGTTTGTGGTCATTTTTCGTCACGAGGCAACCTTTCCCAACAAAATGGTACATAGTTTACGAAAATTGACCGCCATTTATGCAATAAATCGAATAAAATGTTGATGAAGGTGATTTTCCTGTGTCAAGAGATACCTACCTTGTTCATATATATCAGAATTTTTTTTATTTTGTTTGGTCCAATATGATGAAAAATGTTGTTTTGTGAAAAATTGATAGTGTTAAAGTGACTTGGCCACGCGCCCTTCACCTGTGCGATAAAACATGCCTTTGTACATTATATCAGGTAGCCGGATGTTAAAAAGTGTCCACCTGACACGATAAAATGTAAAATAAACTTAAAGGATAATACGGAAAGACGGTTTCGCACAATGAAATAGATATATACAGAGTTTATCGTTTAGTGTGCCTCCGTAAAGTACGGTCTATAGTATAAGACAATTTTTACTTAAAAGCATAGAAGTAGCTAATGCATATATAGGGAACAAGTTGAGAGTTATCATAGTGGATTGTAACCTTACATGTATCAATCTGAACGCACTCTGGATCAGCAGACGATTTATTTCATAATCGGAGGAATCCGAGATAGCCGATGTATCACGATTGAATCTGAACGCTTCGGACAGTGGGCTACACCACACCGTCTGTGTGGATCGCCGTTCAATCGGGACACCTCGGACAATTCCGCCATATCGGCGATCGTCTGTGGCCCACTGTCCGATGCGTTCAGATTGGATCGCCGTTATGGCGGAATTGTCCGAGGATTCCCGATTGTACATGTATGTGGTGAATCCATCTACTTCCGCCCTTCTCTCTGGAACATTTTCCTTAAGATTATATTTGTTTGAGATTCTTCGAATTGCGGCCTGTAAGTGTAAGCATTCTTGTTTTTTTTTATATTTTAGTATCTTTTTATCAGTTTCTTATCATTTTGAACACAAAATTGTTCATTTATTACATATTATCTGAATTTCACATTTTTACAATAGGCAAGGTGTTGTCTGTTGAACCACCGTCGACCTTGAACCACAGGTGGAAATAACGTACCCTGGATAGTTTATGGGCCCAGGAGCCCAATATATTCAAATAAATATATATAATCATGTTTAATGAGAGAAAAATTGAAGAGCCATGACAAAAAAATCCCCTACCCTCAGGGCTTTTTTTAAGCGGACGCCCGCTTGCCCGTGCCGGGTTAAAATCGTCGCGGGCAAGTGATTTTCCAAAGTAGATAGTCCGCCGGGCAAGTCCGTTTCGTATTAGCATACTTGCGGTATTTTTTTCGACTTTTCCCCTTGTATCTATTTATTTTCTTTGGGTCAATATCAGGGGTTAACGTAAGAAATTGACATTCACTTGCCCGGGGGGCAAGTTACTTTGAACATCTACTTGCCCTCAATACAAATTGGTTGCCCTATTTTGAAGTCAATTTTTTATTGTCATTTGATCTTTAAAGCATTGATACACATGAATTATTATGCTAGATTTAATTTCAGCTATATTCAATGTATCAAAAATAAAATAATAATCGTTTTTATAATATAAAGTTGTCAACAAAACAAAATCTGGACAGTTTTATTTCATTGAATTGTCACTATTGGATACAATTCATATGAAGAGTTTATTACTATTAACATTTTAAAACGGTATACTTGTCACTATATACGATTAAAAGGGGGAAGGATTAAAATAGTACTGTGAAAATGATTGTTCAGAGTTTGAAAATCATGTTGATGTCTTTGATGAAGAGTTTCTCACTATTTGTAACTGTGAATATGTAACAAACAAGTTATTCACAGTTTAAAATAGTGAGAAACTCTTGATATGCATTCTTAGCAAGTTTTAAACGGCAGGCTTTTTCCGCTCCATTTTGGGAAAACGCCACACTGGAATTTTGGGAATTTCGCGTCGTGAAAACCCCCATTTTGGGAAAAAAATTAATCGCAAAATTGGCTCAATTGGGAAAAATTATCGCATGTAAATTATTTAAAACAGTGTTTCTTATATTTCAAAGAAGCCGTTAACTGGTAAATAACGACTATTTTGATAACTTATTATTAAAATTTTACAAAATATTATGAACATGTGTGATTAGTGCAGGTTTTTTTTATCTGAATATGGGGAAAAGGCTTGGCCTTTTTGAGGTGAAAAAAATCGCAGGAAGCGCCGGATTTTGAGGAAAAAAAGGAAAGTCTTAAATAATCATTAACATATTTTACAGTTCTTAAAACAAATTCAAGGCAACAGATAATTTAATTATGCAATACTTTCTATTTTCTACACCAGATCAGGTCAACTTATATATTTAAAGGGTAAAAAAAAAAAAAAAAAAAAAAAAAAAAATTTTTTTTTTTTTTTTTTTTTAATTAGGATTTCTTTTTTCAATTGGGAAAAAAACAACCAGATTTGCATTGGGAATGGGGCCGAATTTCGGACCCGTGGCATAGGGCGGAAAAAGCCTGAACGGTCTGCATATTCAACATGATTTTCAAACTCTGAACAATCCTTTTCACAGTTATTATATTCATGTTCATAGACATCACTATCACTAGTATATGCTTCTTCATCCAGTTCTAGTAACTGTTCTGAAATTGTTTCAGTTTGAGTGGTTTTATACAAGAAAATTGGAATAGCACAGTAACGACCAACAATTTTATCTTGCTTGTTATTAAAATCAGGGACATTGTTGTTTTGGTCTGGTTCAGAACATTTAAAATGTTTAAAGTTCACGTGCCGCGATTTAAAAATCCCGTAAAACACCTTTATTTATCGAATTTAGTGCATATCTAAACTATTTCGAACCTCACTTCATTTCAAATACGGTGTTATAAGCGAGACCGAATAGAACAAAGTCGCGATTTTTCACACATTCCGATGTTCTCGACATTTTCATTCAAACCGGGAGTGACGTCACATGCACTCAATAACGAACCGGCACTATAAAGCTTCGGACGAATTTTCTTTCGAACGGATGTATTATCTCTCGAAACTTTAGTTAGAAAAATTGATGGAAAATGGAAAATAGAGATTATGATGAGTTTTCCGTTCAACCTAGCATGCATGAGTCAGAATTAAGCGACAGTTTGTCAGATATTTTATGATTCTGACTCGGACAGCGATGTTTATTTTGTCAATGCTCAAGATAACCATCGTGTTGGGAACACGGATTAGAAATACATATATCTGTGTTTCATGCTAGTGTCGGGGGAAAAATAATTTTTTGATTGTTATTTTACAGTACAAGCTTGTTGAATATGACTTGGTTACACAAAGCACGGGATCCAGACATAAGCCCCCCAGGACAAAACCCCCCCAATGAAAAAATGAACATTTGGACGATACCCCCCCAGTAGAAATGACAGGTAGGATATAAGCCCAAGTTTCTATGATTATATATTTATGAGATATGAAGCAATACTGAATCCAAATTTAGAGATATACTAGTCTAATGGAAACAACATATGATATAAGCAATGGGGGGCAAATGTCCACTTCTAAAATAAGCACTGGGGGTCAAATTTCCAGATGCAAAATAAGCACTGGGGGGTTTATATCCTACCTGTCATTTTTTACTCGGGGGGGGGGGGTATTGTCCAAATGTTCATTTTTTCATTGGGGGGGTTTTGTCCTGGGGGGCCTATGCCCTACAATCACAAAGCACTGGTTAATAATAAACAAATAGAGCGGATACTTGCACCGGTTCTGAATGGGAAGGAATGTTAGTATTTCTAATGACATGAATTTTAATTTAAACATTGTTTCCAGTTATAATAAAAGAGTTTAAGTGTGAACAATTATATTAATTCATTGATAAATACAACTTCCGTTAGAATCACATGATCATAATCAAAATAATAGCATGGTGTAGGCCCAAGTGGGCAGAGTGGGACTTTTATATGACATGGAGCTGCACCCCTTGGTTAGCTAACCACTCGTCTGATAGTAATACATTTTATGATTGTTTGTTGATATAATTGGGGTTATGCTAATCTCTTATCTAAAATCATGCGGTGTCTGCAATAATCAGCTGTGATATATCCACAGATAAGTCACATGTCATCAGCCAAATAGCCATAAACTCCATGACACTCTGTATGGACTAATACACAACAATGGTAACTGGGGTCAATTTGACTGGTAGCCATGGGAATTCTTGAAACATAAGAAACTTAGAAATCAATCATTGTCTATGTATATATTGTTGTCTGAGGCTATTAAAAACGGGACATTCGAGTAAAAAATGAAAGTGATCTTCTAGATCGTTACATTGTTTACATTGTTTACATAAACCGTTTGAGAAGTTGGAGAAGCTGAAAAATTGCTCAACTTGTATTTATGATAATACGCACAAAGTAAATTTAATTTTCGGCTAATTATAGGTGTTAACCGAACAGAACAAAGAACAGAACAGGCTAATTATAGGTGTTAACCTTTGATCGGCGTATACTATGTTTTAAGGTTTTGCATCTAATTGTATGAAACAATGGCCGTGGTGTCAAATTATATAAGAGCGAACGTCCGCCCTGTCAAACTTAGCGTTAGATCGATTGTCTGTGGGAGCGATTGTTCGGATACCCATTACAGAGAATGTCAAGCTGTTATTGTTTATGAAATCAATAAATTGTACTAATAATTACAATTTACACAAACCCTCCTCAATTTACATTTTTATCTGAATATTTCAATATAACATAATGGATGATGTTAGTAAATAATATTACTATTTTAAGTAATACCATTCCAATTCCATTTTAAAATGGCTTTTTATAATATGTGTAATAGCAGGGACCTATACAAACAAAGGGATTAGCAACCTCGCGATATCCCGTTACAGCACGCAAAATAAACCGAGATTTGATAATCTCGATCGATTGGTCCCTGTGTAGCGATAATAAACCGGTGCGCGAGATTTGATAATCTCGATGGATTGGTCCCTGTGTAGCGATAATGCGGCTACACGATATCGATTGCGAGGGATTTCGCTTATTGAGCGGGTTACGTTTTTTCGGATTCAAATTATATAATGTTAAATAAACAAGAACCTATTCGTTCAATTGTTGCGTTGTTGATCTCAAAATCAATCATTATTTAGTCTAATTATTACGCAGTATGTCGAACGGGGACCCAATTATCGGACCCTTTGATGAATATTAATTGCCGGTTGTTTCGCCAGGGTTAAATTACCGTTGTTTATCGCACGTATGTGCATGTACAAAAGACCGGTCTTTTAATAGAATTAAAATGTTACTATGTTTTGTTTGAAATAGCAACATAATCAAGACATGTTAAGTGCAAACAACTCAAAATGTATAACTGTTCTTTTAACCTCCGACGCCGCAAAGTTTCGCATGCCATTTTAATATTCACCAACAGAGTCGCTCAGAACCTGTGCAGCCAGACTGACCTTCACGTAGCTGAAGGAAAGCAGATCCATTCGATTGCGAGCGATTTCGCTCATTGATGGTGATAGTTGTTTCGCAATATTCGACGTTCGTCGTTTAATAAACAAATATATATTCGTTCAATTTTGCCTTGTTTGTCTTGTAAATAAATAATTAGTAATATTAACACGCGATATGCTACACGGAACCCAATTACCGGATGCGTTGACGAGTAACAATACCATTTGTTTCACAGGGTTTCAATTGCCATTGTATATCGCACATATATGCATGTAGCAAAGACCGGTCTTTTAATTAATTAATTTAAAATGTATAATTGTTCTTTATCATCCGAGACAATGAAGGTTCGCATGCCATTATATTATTCTGTTGGACTCCTTTTAAACATGATATCCATAGTAGTACTGAAAGTCTTTTCGTGATTTCGTGTTCAAGTATTGAACAAAAATCAACAGAATTTGAAGGAAGGTAATTCATAAAAGTCGTTTATGTTTTATTTCTCAGTATAAATCAGTTAATCACTGAAACATACACATTAGTTCATGCATGATAGGTAATTTTGGTATTATTAAAGTTTAAGAGTATGTGTAACAATACATTCATGTTACTAAGTGTAATGAGCATTCAGTTAAAGAAAATATTTTTAAAACTCAATAGCATGTAAACAAATCACATGTTTGTAAAAGATTTTGCACAAGTAACCATTTGCAACGTGAAACAGAACAACACAAATTTGATAATAATACTAACAATTTTCTATTTATTATTTCAACAACAAAAGATTGATCCCCTTACATGGTAATGCAGAAGATTTATTCGAAGCCTACAGCAATACAAAAAGCTTACTATAATTAAATACCAAATTATCTTGTTTAAACAAGTTTGAAAATTTTATATTTATAATGAGTTTTGGGAACACATTTTATGATTAACATGATTAAAGATCTAACAGTCACTTTTGAGTTAAGCAGAGATATTCACTGCTGGAATGTGTTCATTTATGAAAAAACGCAACAGTTTAATTTAATCAATTGAATATTTAAAACTAATTCATACTGAATTTTCTTTTGTCTTCGGCAAGTCTGAAGGTTTGTGAAGTTTGTTGTCGCCACTGCTTTATATAGTAGACATGAATATAGTAACATCATCTTAGTGCTGGAATGGTCAAGGTACGTCTCAGGAAAAGAAAGGAATCAAATTTCCCAGTTGAATCAGACAGTATCAGTATCCTTGGCATAGCTGTGAACACACATGTATGTCAGCACTATTTAAAGTCCAAGTTTCGCTGGCGTCATGACATTTTCCTATGCGGGGTCAAACTTTCCGTCTAAAGAGCAAGAGACCCTCTCTTGCTTCTTTTCAGCACACTGAAAATATAAAACAATATGAATTTAAACCAACCAGATTAATAAAGGGCTAGTATTGACTGAGCCTTTCCAAAAATGCTGCGACATATGTTGATCAAATTAATAGTGGTTATAAAATTTAAAAAATGACTCAAATTGTATTGTTTTTGAGCTTATACAAAATTATGATTTTTCAAATAATGCAAATGAAATTTGCACCACACAATAGATTGAAATGCAACGTTTGTAAAGATACCATCATGATTATTATAGGGCTAGAATTGACTGAGCCTTTCTTAAAATGCTGCGACATATTTGATTAAATTGATAGTGATTACAAAATAAAAAAATGACTAAATTTGTATAATCTTTGAGCTAATACAAAATTATTCCTTTTCAAATAATGCAAATTAAATTTAATTTGCACCACACAATGCATTGAAATGAAACGTTTGTAAAGATACAAACATGATAACTATAGGGCTAGCATTGACTGAGCCTTTAGAAAAGAGCCACGACATATGTTGATCAAACTGAAATTGTAAAAAAACAAAAAAAAGAGACTAAAATTGTATTGCTTTTGTGCTCATTCAAAATCATGAATTTGCAAATAATACAAATAAAATTAGCATCACACAATGCGTTAAAATGTAATGTTTGTAAAGATACCCATAAGATTAATATAGGGCTAGTATTGACTGAGCCTTTCGAAAAGAGCCACGACATATGTTGATCAAACTGATAGTGATTACAAAATAAAAAAATGACTAAAATTGTATAATCTTTGAGCTAATACAAAATTATTCCTTTGCAAATAATGCAAATTAAATTTGCACCACACAATGCATTGAAATGCAACGTTTGTAAAGATACCAACATGATATATATAGGGCTAGTATTGACTGAGCCTTTCAAAAAGAGCCACGACATATGTTGATGAAACTGATAGTGGTAAAAAAATAAAAAAAATGCTAAAATTGTATTGCTTTTGTGTTCATTCAAAATCATGAATTTGCAAATAATACAAATAAAATTAGCATCACACAATGCATTGAAATGTAATGTTTGTAAAGATACCCATAAGATTAATATAGGGCTAGTATTGACTGAGCCTTTCGAAAAGAGCCACGACATATGTTGATCAAACTGATAGTGATTACAAAATAAAAAAAATGACTAAAATTGTATAATCTTTGAGCTAATACAAAATTATACCTTTGCAAATAATGCAAATTAAATTTGCACCACACAATGCATTGAAATGTAACGTTTGTAAAGATACCAACATGATATATATAGGGCTAGTATTGAACGAACCTTTCAAAAAGAGCCACGGCATATGTTGATGAAACTGAAAGTGGTAAAATACAAAAAATGACTAAAATTGTATTGCCTTTGTGCTCATTCAAAATCATGAATTTGCTAATAATACAAATAAAATTAGCATCACACAATGCGTTATAATGTAACGTTTGTAAGAATACCAACATGAATAGTATAGAGCTTTATTTGACCAAGCCTTTTGAAAAAAGCCACGACACACGTTTCTCGGATTATGGAAGTGTAAACAATGATACGCATGATTTGGTGAAAATACCCACCGTTGTTTTATAAGTAAATACAAAGCATAGTCGAAAACAAATGAAATAATAAGATGTATGAAACTCAACAAACCTTTGTAATGAATACTTCTGTGTTGGCAACACTTGGTTAATTTGTAATCTTATTCTGTCTCGATTGCTTGGTCACGGTCTCGCTTTGTAAAAATGGCGGCTGTGAAAATTTGCCTTGTCGCGCGAAGTCTCGTTGGGTCGCAAGTCTCGTTTCCCTTTTGCGTAACAACGCGTTAGCTTGTTCTTCGGTTCAGTGAGTGTCTCATCACTTTGTTTGTATAGGTCCCTGGTAATAGACAGTAATTCAGTTGAGTTCAATATCAGAACAAGAATGTTATGTTTGATACTTTGTTGTTATTTAGCTGTAGCTTTGTTTGTTTATTTATCAAATAAAATGTATTTGTCATTTTGTATTTCGCTGTTCCACTTATAAACCTATTTGTTCTTAATAATAAGAGCAGGGTTGTAATTTATTTTTGTAACTAAGCCCAGGGGTTTTTTTTTACTAAGAAAGTGACGCCGATATTCGGCGTCTTCCCCTACTAGAATTTTTCCCCTTAAAATACAATTTCCCCACCAAAAATATCATTTTTCACCAAAATATAATATTTTCTCTCAAAGAAATGTTTATTTTTCCTTGGGGCATTCGACAATTATCCAATTTGCACCATGTACAACGAATTCGCGCTCTCTCTCTCCAGACGAACACACAACATCTGGGAATCCCAGTTATTCTAAATATAGCTCTTAAATAACGTCATGTAAACTGGGCAACTAATCGTAATAATCAATAAATCATGTGACTATTTTACTGGATACCGGTCTTGCGCGAGAAGGGTGTTTCGTCAATTAATTACCGGAAACCAGTCGAATTTTCATCCGGGCTATGTGCAAGCCGAGGTATAAACGTGAAAACAGAAAAAAATGTCTCACAATTAGCGTTCTTACACAAACAAAATAAAACATTCGAACTCGGAAGATACTGAACGCATCGAGGCATTTTTTAAGAAAGAATCATCGAAAACCGTTATAACCCAGCAGGATTCCGAGGTAATCAACATCGAACATTGTGAAAGTGAAAGTAGACAATCGGCAGCTGCCGCTCCTTTCCCTTCCATTACTGTAGCAAATCAAGATCGTCAACCCATTCATCATGAAATTGAAATCACAAAATTGACATCGTTCCCCGGCCCCAGTACAAAAATATAGTTGAAAACATTTCCCATTATTAGATCTACACCTGCAACTTTATTAAGGACTTTGGCTTTAATACCTGTTAAATGTGTTTAAGAACAAAAAGGACAGAGACAAATCTCTTTTGATGAGTTATAGACATTGAAATGAACAGTTTTTATTTTTTCCCCTAATATCTCTCTTTCGCACTCTTTTTTTCCCCTTTCACCCAGCGTCCAGCGTCTTCCCCTTTCTCTAAAAAAAACCCCTGAAGCCGTTAATACATACATGCGTATAATATATTATTAATCCATTTCTTACGAGTAACATCATCCTTGTCAAAACCGAATAGACCCTTGTTTCCCTTTCCGCATGATTTTTGCACCCGAAAAAAAAAACAACACTAACAGTAGAATAACGATTGTCGTGCAAAACACACACACAGAAAAAGCACACGTTTTTTATAAAACTTGTATAAATGGAACTGTATTAACAAAGCACGATATTGAGTGTCAATGTTGACATTAAGCGCGAGGTGTTCACGCTTCGATCCGTAATAACAATGGACAAGTTTCCGTGTCATGAGCGTTGAGTGCAAGTGACGTCACAGCCAAAATAGGTGGCGGAAATACCCGGGCGGTTTACGGAAAACAAGATCATCGTTTTTAGTATTTTAATATTTTTGCTATTTCTCTTGATGATACCACTCGTTTTAGAATATACATATTTATAAAATAGCATTTTTCGATATAAAATCGGCACTGGACCTTTAAATGAAAAGATCGGCTGGACGCTACCGTCCGCCATGTTGAAACGTCTGCCGAGTAGAACTTGTTTTGAGCGTTTAGATTGGCTTATACAACGCAAGCGACCAATCAAATCTCGTTTTACTTGTACTTGATAAAAAAATATATTGACCCAAAGAAAATAAATAGATACAAAGGGAAAAGTCGAAAAAAATACCGCAATTATGCTAATACGAAACGGACTTGCCCGGCGGACTATCTACTTTGGAAAATCACTTGCCCGCGACGATTTTTACCCGGCACGGGCAAGCGGGCGTCCGCTTAAATAAAGCCCTGAACACTTCAATAAGGTAGGTAAATAGCGTGTTTTGAGATTTCCAAACTAAGCTAATACATACATAAACATGCATGAATAACCTGACAATTTATATCGCGCTCCGGATATATCATGGTCACGATCTTTGGTTTAAGACAAACTTTGCATGCAAATGGACACAGCACTAGCTTGTTTTAGGAACAAAAAGGACATATGGCCGACTTTTAAAATTAAATAAGATGAATGTTATATAGATTGAGTAAAAGTCCACCTTTCTGTCCTATATAGACAGTCGCATATATAGAAATATATGTTTATAACAGTTAAACATAGTGTGGTTTTTTTTTCGTTATAAAAATTCCCCCATTTACAAAAAATTCCCCCTCCAAAGGGCTGCAGACCCCTTCCCCCAAAGTAGTGTGAGGGCGCTGGTGCGTTTGACATCTTTTTGTGTCGATTTGCAGAGAAATAATGCTCTTTCAATAAATGGATACAAAACATTTTTTGCAGCACTTCAAATATGGCTGGCGCATTGGAAGAAACGGAACATCTAGACGGAACTGTGCAGGTTGTGGTGAATACTGGCATAAAGTCAACCCTTGCTCAACCCTTGGAAACTCCAAATTTATTCGAAAGCAACAATATTGGTAAGTGCACTTGACATTGATGTTTTTGACATATTTGGACTTTGTGAACTTGCTTGCACATTAAAACAATCAATGTGAAGGTTACTAACTTGTACAGGGCTCACGCTGGGCTCAAATTTTAGGGAGAAGTGACTTCTCCCTGAACACTGATTTAGGGAGAAGTGAGGAGACTCTAGGGAGAGGTGGAGAGACTCGGACACAAGGGTTTGCATGTAGGGCGTTACAACACACATATGTGTATCACATTATTGAAGTATGCCACTGTAGTACACATAATTTTATTTCTTTTGTGTATCTTAATTTTTCCTGCAGTTCTAATTAACCAAGTAATAATAGACACGACAGATAAATAACTAAAATTTTACTAGCTCTATATTCAATCCATTTTGATGTAAATATCATATTATACAGACTAAAGTATTGTAAAGATAATATGTTTATGAAGCAGTAGATAACATAAGCTTAATAAAACTGTCAGACCAGATAAATATTTATGTTTGAAATATGACATTTAGCATATGCTTTCTTAGTAATTATTTGTTATGTTTTATATTCTTTCCAATTGCAATTTCATATAAATACAATTCGAAATATGATAAACCACACCGTCCGCATCACCCCATCTGTATTCTTCATTCTATTTCTTCTTTAAAGAACTTAGAAATTAAATTATAATTGACGAAAATAATGTATCCGAAAACGACAGTCCGAAAAATTGTACGCGTTACGCACATAGAACAAATTGTGCATATCGTTTGACATCAAAAAAATGAAAATTGGAAACCTAGCAAATATGTAATTAATATACAATTTAATTGACATATTGATTACAATAGCATAGTTTGTGGGTAAAAAACAACTAAATTATCACCTTTTAATTTCAAACGATAATCGGAAGATAGTTGTAACATCATCGACATAGATCTACTTATTTAATCATCATCCTTTTGTTAATTCAGATCGATAGTCGGTAGAAATGTAAAGTGATCAACTTAGAAATAATTTTTTTCTTGTTAGGCTCCTTTTTATTTGTTTATCTTTAAATACGATGTTTGCCATCGGCCGCTATACATGTAGTGTTGGCAGACGACAATATCAACTGTGTATTTCCATGAATGACCCAATATTATGTGTGAGCAAACTCAATGTTGATTGGGCAGCTACCATGTGACTTGAATGCTGACTTGACCAATATCGATCCCCGATTAGATACATCTAATGGGAGAATCGGGGCGGGGTTTTCCTCAAATTAACTGTCACTCAATTGCGACACGCTCCGGGCTGCGACAGTGTGTATTGAAAAATTGAGTCAGACCTTGACTAGAGAAAACCGGATGTAGACAAATTCTGATAAGAGGGAGACTGGAAGTCGCTTTTTATCTATAATTTCTTTAATTTTTGGCAACATTTGGCGTAAGAAAGCGACTTAGTCGCTCATGTCGCCCCCTAGCGCAAGCCCTGTTGTAGTAACTGATTGGATAAACATAATATATTAAAAATATTTGTTTGCTCTTCTATTCTATTTTCAGAAAATAGCTCATACATGTGGCATTCAATTTAAATTTGAATTTTGTAGAGACTTATATAGTAAATAACTTAAAAAATTATCATATGACACAAAGGAGTGCCTGAGCTTTGATATTTGGTATAAATTTATCTTGTACAATATGTGTTCAAATTTGGTATACGACTTCAGTTTACATGTATTAAGTGGTCTCCCATAGATTATATATTTAACCAGGTTTTCCGAAGGAAAAAACTGGTTATTAGATTGGTGAATGTCGGTGGGCTGGCGGGCGGGCAGAACAAGCTTGTCCGGGCCATAACTTTGTCGTTCATTGTGAGATATTAAAATCATTTGGCACATTTGTTCACCATCATTAGACGGTGATTCGCGCGAAAGAATTACGTCGATATTTCCAAGGTCAAAGGTCACACTTTGAGTTCAAATGTCAAAGATGGCCATGACTGAGCTTGTCTGGGCCATAACTACATGTATGTCATTCATTGTGAGATTTTAAAATCATTTGGCACATTTGTTCACCATCATTGGACGGTGTGTCTCGCGAAAGAATTACGTCAATATCTCCAAGGTCAAGGTCACCATGACTAAAAATAGATTTATTTTGAAACAAAGGGGGTTAATTATAAACAATCAGTTCAGTTTGAATTGTCTCCCTTTATCAGACTTTTTTATGCCCCCGGATCGATAGATCAGGCAGGGGTTGAAGAATCCACTCGACCACTCGCATATGCGAGTAAAGTTGACGGTCGGGCGAGTAAAATTTATTAAATACTCGACCGACCGGGCGAGTGCTGTTTTTCAAGTTGAGAAATATAAATTCAGTTCCAGAACTCCTTCCACATGGATACAAATTGCGAACAATTTTTCGAACGAACAAAAAATAAGTTAAGTACACAAAGAAACTGCACTTTCGTTTTGACAATGAAAAATGACGTCACGGGCACAGTACAAATAATTCTCGAAATCGGCTGCGCTCTTTTCGTCGTTGTCAGTGCTCTAAGCTAATCGATTAAAAGTGAATTAACTGTTAAATATATTGGTCATTCCGTGAATTTTAATGTAAATATCAATAAAACAATAATACATCACTGGTTAATTATAATACTTTTTATATTTAATTAAAAATAAACAGAAAAAAGTAATTATTAATAAACAATAATTCCGAATTTCGTGATCAGAAGCCTAAGGCAAAAATTTTCCATATTGAAACGGTAACCGTTTGTCAATCAAGCCTGTCTTTCAGTAAAAGTTCATCTGAAATATTAAAATGGAAAAGGGTTCTATTTTAAAATATCTGCAAGGTGGTGGCGACAGGGAACAGAACGAATTAGAAAGGTCGTCAAAACGAGAAGTGGAAAGAATTGAGAAAAGAAAAGAGGTGCAGAAAACGTAAGGAAAGCAAATATAATCCATCAGATAATGTAGTTAATTTGTTTGCAGTTTAGTGTCACTATGTTAAGTAGGTTTAAAAGGTTCAGGTTGATCATAACTATAAATAAAGATATCTATTTGTTTAATGCAGGGCGAGTAGATTAAAGTGAAGGGCGAGTGGATTGTCAGGCCTACTCGCCCTGCAGGGCGAGTGGCTCTGGAAAAATTCTTCAACCCCTGTCGGGGGTATATTGTTTTTGTCCTTGCTGTCTGTCTGTCTGTCTGTCTGTGACTCTGTCTGTCTTTCTGTCTGTCTGTCATTCTGTCCTAAAACTTTAACCTTTGTTAAAGTTTGATAACTTTTGCAGTATTGAACATAGCAACTTGATATTAACCATGCATGTGCAGGGATTTAAATAGACGCAGAATCCTGCGTTTTGAGCAAATTAAAAATAACTCATTTTTGACGCAACTTTTTTTCTGCCGTGCGTCATTTTGACGCATCGAAAATTTGACCTGCGCGTCAGTCAGTTAACATCTCGAGTTCCATGGTAATAAATCCCGCTGTGCTCCAAATTTAAATTAATGTTTCAGTATATGAAACTTGGTCTATAATGGAGGGAATACTATGGGCGTTGTTTTTTCTTATCTCATCTCTTCCAATACACATGTCAACGTCTAAATAGTGCGTGCGCATTAACTGGGTAATTAGCAGCAGTGATTACGTGAAAATTGATTGACCATCCGATAATTGCAGGTTTTTTTTACAGACTTTGCAGACGGCACTGTTAAAGAAAGTTGGCAAAAGTAATTAAAGAAAAAACAAATTGATCAAAGGTCTATTAATTACGTAGATCCACTAGTAAGTCCAGTGAGTTTAGTCAGTTTGTTAATCCACCGATAATTACGAGCAACATCCATCTTATATAAACTGGAATCGCAGTTAATTTTTTATACTAACAAGTTATAATACTAGACATAAACATTGAGAAGAAACATTTCCTCAATTAGATATAAATTCTCCGATTAGAATTAAATTGCTACGTCATGACCTTCAACATTGTAAATGGTGGACGTATTGTAAATTAACATTCAACCGGCGTTCAATTCAAAACTGGCGTTTCAATTTGCAAGTAATGGTGATTCAATAATAGAGAAAGCATTAACTGGATTTAACAAACATTTGATAAGGTTTGTTAAACCCAGGCTGTCAAGCGGTCATACTTTTTCCTACTTTTTCCTACTATTTCTTACTTTTTCATCAGGATCCTACTTTTTCCTATTTTTTTACCAAATCTTCCTACTATTCCTACTTTTTCATTTTCAATTGAGAATATTTTTTTTTAAAGAGTTTATTTAGTAAACTTGCAGGATGAATGAATCAATGGCATGACTGTATCCCTGTTAATGTGCATTCATCTAGATGAGACCTGACAACCCATGCTGACTGTCTGCTAGCACCTCTTCAGGAAGCATGCATAAATATTTATTTCTTATGTATCTTTTGAAAATATTGACATTTTTTTTTAAGTAACAATAGTGCCTTGTTTACTTCCTTAGCATTTGTACACTGCAGACTTCACATACCTTACACAGTTCCCAGTGATGCAAGAGCTGAGGGCACCCATTGTTTATTCCAGTTTTATTTTGTCTCTATTGACAACAATTTGACCAAACCTTATGCATATTTACATGATATTGCTGTTTGGAATGTAGAGATATAGAGATACATGTATTGTATGAGTGGTTATGAAATATGGAATTTATTACACAAGTTATTGGAAAAAGATAAAACTTAAAAGAGTTTTCATCATTTACAAATATAATGTAATAAATTCTGTATTACATGACAACAGATATGATGTTCTATTAATATCATAGGTACATCATGTTTAGTAATTAAAGATAAATGCACAGAGCCTAAATGTCCTGATACATTTTTATGCTCCCGGTAGGGTGGCATATAGCAGTTGTACTGTCAGTCCGTTTGTCTGTCTGTCTGTCTGTCTGTGTGTCTGTCCGAAAACTTTAATATGGGCCATAACTTTTGTAATATTGAAGATAGCAACTTGATATTTGGCATGCATGTGTATATCATGGAGCTGAACATTTTGAGTGGTGAAAGGTGAAGGTCATCCTTCAAGGTCAAAAGTAAAAAAGTACAATCCAAGGGAAGTACCGTAATTACTCAATGTTTTCGGACACTCTAAGTTTTCGGACACCCCTTTTTTAGCAAAAATAATTATTTTTCGTGACTCTTAATTTTCGGACACACGAGTTTTCGTCCATAATTAATATCTCTAAGTTTTCGGACAGTATATTTTACAGCGCTATTTTACCAAATTTCGGTCCTGTTTTCGATATCTAATGACACTTCGATCATGGGGTTTTACAACCGGATTAACATCATAAAACGTGGCAGGTGCATGTCTGAGGGCAACGGGCCATTACATTTGCATTATTTGGTAAATAACCTTGTAAACCGGTATTAAACATTGGTTTCGCCCGATAGCATAAGCGTTATGACATTATCAGGGGTAGTGCCAATTAACAAGTTCAATTATCTACCGCAATGGTATAGCCGATTCTCAGTAAAATAGCTGTTACAAATAATAAACGCGTCAAAGTGTGATGAACCGTATTGCAAGTTTTACGACGAATAGAAGGTGTAAGACAACAACTATCGGAAATGAACAAATAAAGAATTCATAGTTTGCTTTTTTATTGCGTTAATGACAGGTTCATACTAGCGAGTATCGGTACATCACATGCTCTTCTTTGAACTCGTTGGCCAAAGTACAACCTTGTAGTAACTTTCTGTCAAATAAATTAAGCATTTTTAATTATTTAAAATGCAATGCAAACATAACTGCAATTTATTCTATATGGTATTTTACAAGCGCGTGCTATGACCAGTAGTCGTTGATACAATGGACGCTATTTTCGGACACTTCAATTTTCGACTCTAAGTTTTCGGACACCTGTATTTTGAGAATATTTTTTGTATCTAAGTTTTCGGACACGAATAAAAATAATTATTTTTTAGTGTCCGAAAACATAGAGTAATTACGGTAATAAGCTTTAAAAGGGAGATATTTTCTAAACCTGCCAAATGATATATTGAAATTTTATTTCAAAGCGGCGCAATAGTGGGCATTGTGTTTCTGACAAACACAATTCTTGTCTAATGATGCCATAGCTAGTAAGGTAACTTCAAGGTGTTACAGCGTAGTATTAAAATTATTTAACGGCATTATTACACTCTGGCGAAGTAATCAATAATGTAAAAAATATTATTTGAAACTGGAATAAACAATGTAGTGCAACTGTTTCATTGCCCAATCAATGATGTCATAAAAGATGTCAGGTGATAAGGTCCTATCTCCAGTTGCATAATCTGCTCTGCAATGACCAGTCATTTTGAACGTAACGTAAGTTATTATAACTGCACCCTATTGTCAATTTAAAGGTTTCACAATGTAGCTGTAGCAGAGCATTGACACTGCTTTATATACTAGTATTAATCTTGAACAACAAGTCGGTGTATCACTAAATAAATTTGGTCTTCTGCTTAAGGATATAACATGCACAATATATTACCATTTTTATATCCATACACAGAAGACCTCTAACCACTTATTTGATGATACACCAAAATGAACAGCATCTAATTATACTTCTTTATCAGGGTAGTTTTGCTTGAAACTTAATTATCATAGATACACCATAAGTGCTAAAATGCCTAGTGGGAAAACAAAGTTTAACCCTTCATGGATGGAAAAGTTGGACAACAGTGGAAAAACACTTGGATCATGGTGCAAGAGAGATACCGGCAATGAGTTTGCAAGAGATTGTACTGTCTAAATGAAGTCCATCTTGTTGTAATTCTGCTAATCAACTGATAAGTCATGCAGATGGATAAAAACACAAGGAAAACATGAAATACATGCATGATAATTCACAAAAGCGTGGAAGTGCCCCAAAGCCAAGCAGCTCTCAGGGTGGTGGGGATAAATCTTATCTGTATGCAAGTACAACCATCACACAAGGAACAGATACAAAAGGCTGAAATCTTCTGGGCCCTTAAGTTAGCTTCAAGTGGGTATCCATACAGAACATGTGATGGCACTCCTGCTCTGTTTCAAGCTATGTTTCCTGGACCTGTGTCTAAAAGATTAGTATTATGTATTCCTACTTTTGAGGGAAAAGTTCCTACTTTTTGCTACTTTTTTCCTACTTTTCTTGCAAAAGTAGTTCCTATTTTTTCCTACTTTTTGACAAAAGGTCACTTGACAGCCTGTTAAACCAGATAACAACAAGAAAAATTTGGATTATTAATGTTAAACTACTACAGGTAAGTACGGTGGCACTAAGGTGACATCACCGCTCCAAAAAAAAAAGTCAGGAAAACACAAGTTATGTTTTCCCGTCGCCAAAAAAAAATTAACTCGGGAAAACACAAAATAAGTCTGTTTTCAGGAGTTTTTTTTTTTTGCCGACGGGAAAACAGAACTTCTGTTTTCGCGTCTTTTTTTCTTTTTGAGTGGAAAACACAATCGCTATATTGTGCGCACAAGATAATCGGCCAATCACAGACGTGGATTATATGGAGGGAACATTTGAAAATGTCCTAAAGGCAAGTTCTGATATAACAAAACACTACTACTACTACTACTACTACTACTACTACTACTACTACTACTAATACTAATACTACTACTAATACTAATACTACTGATGCTGTTGTTGCTGCTGCTGTTACTACTACTACTACTACTACCTCTACTACTTCTACTACTACTACTACTACTACTACTAATACTAATATTAATACTAATACTACTACTAATACTACTAATACTATTACATCTAATACTGCTGCTGCTGTTGTTGCTGCTGCTGTTACTACTACTACTACTACTACCTCTACTTCTACTACTACTACTACTACTACTACTACTACTACTACTACTACTACTACTATTACTACTACTACTACTACTACTGCTGCTGCTGTTGTTGCTGCTTCTGCTGCTGCTACTACTACTACTACTACTTCTACTTCTACTACTACTATTACTACTACTACTACTACTATCGCTACTGCTACTGCTGTTACTGCTCCTCCTCCTCCTCCTACTACTACTGCTACTGCTGCTACTGCTACTACTACTACTACTACTACTACTACTACTACTACTACTACTACTACTACTACTACAACTACTATTACTACTACTACTACTACTGCTGCTGCTGTTGTTGCTGCTTCTGCTGCTGCTACTACTATTACTACTACTACTACTACTTCTACTACTATTAATACTACAACTACTACTATCGCTACTGCTACTGCTGTTACTGCTCCTCCTCCTTCTCCTACTGCTACTGCTGTAGTAGTAGTAGTAGTAGTAGTAGTAGTAGTAGTAGTAGTAGTAGTAGTAGTAGTAGTAGTAGTAGTAGTAGTAGTAGTAGTATGTATTGTTATATCAGAACTTGCCTTTAGGACGTTTTCAAATGTTCCCTCCATATAATCCGCGTCTGTGATTGGCCGATTATCTTGTGCGCACAATATAGCGATTGTGTTTTCAAGTCTCAAAAAAAAAAAGAGACGGGAAAACAAAACTTGTGTTTTCCGCTCCAAAAAAAACAACAAAAAAACGTGAAAACAGAACTTTTGTTTTCCCGTCGGCAAAAAAAAACAAACTCCTGAAAACAGACTTATTTTGTGTTTCCCCCGAGTTAATTTTTTTGGCGACGGGAAAACATAACTTGTGTTTTTCCAACTTTTTTTTTGAGCGGTGATGTCACCTTAGTGCCACCTTAGGTTAGGCACTCTTAAGTGTACATATTTCGGACATGTATAGTACATTGTATTCGGGTAAACAGTAATAGATACATGTATACTACATTGTAGATGTTCCATGCATTTAGATTGTGTTTTGTTACAAAAGCTATCATAAGGATGATGATAATATAATGACGATAATTATGTGACAGGGGTTTTTCAGCACTGTATGCGCCTCTAGAAAACGGAGGCAGTCCCAAAGCAAACGGACCCAATCCCAAACCGAAATTAAAAAAAAAATCCCAATTTAATTTTTTTTTTTTTTTTTTTTTTTTTTAAGAATGAAGTGTCTTATAACTTGTGTGACTAACCAGTGTTTGTTTTGGTAAAAAATATCTGCTATAAGGTTTTGACTGTTCAGTTCTTATCTCAGAGTGTAACTGTAACTGAAAAACAAAACTGCAGTATTGAATAAATGTTGAACATGCCCAATATTGCATCTGTTATATATAAAGAAGACAAAATAACAAATACAAACAAATTTATTTGTTAAACCACTGAATTATTTAAGCATGATAAATTCAAATTTTTTCCCCAAATGAGCCGTTTCATTGAAGCAAAAATTCCCAAAATGGCTAATTTTGTCGATAAAAAATTCCCAATTTGGTCAGACTCCTTTTCCCAAAATAGACAGAAAAACCCCTGTGTGATGAAAAGGTGATACCGGCTCGTCTGTAGATCTGCCATAGTCATTAGCACTTTTCTATGGAATTCCATAGAAAATATTACGGAATTCTACGGAAATCGATGGAAATCCATGGAATTTGATGGAATTCCATCCACTTGCCAATTTTCCATCTGAAGCTGTTATGGAATTCCACGGAATATCGACTAAAATTCCATGCATTTCTACGGAATGTATGGAAAACACCATGGAAAGTTGGACTTAGCCATTTTTTTCAACGGAAATCGTTATGGAAAATAACTTATACATTTTCTTGGATAGAAATCAATGGAAAATAACTTAGAAAATTTTCGCTGGTTTTCTGAAATGTATTTGTAGTTTAATACATGTATGAATTTATTTGCATCATGTATTTTGTATTTAAAACAAAATGCAATAAGGATAATTATAAATTTGTTCTAGAAATTGGAACAGTTCTTGAACTGTTCCATATTTGTGTTCTAAAACGTATGTTCTGGAATTGTTCCAAAACTGTTTTTTTAGAATAAATCCAGAACATTTGTGGAAAATGGCTTAGGACTGAAACTGTTCTAATAATTTCAAGAACCTTTTTAGAACATTTCAAGGACAAAATATGGTCAAAAAAATTCTAAAAATGTTTTAAAATGTAGTTCTAGAACACATCTAGAATGCTTTAAGAACCAGTAAGTTCTACAAAAGTTCTAATGGGGAATTAGAACACATATAGAACACCTTACACTTACAAATAGCCAAATAGACTTCATAGTAGCTACAGCAGCAGCAGCAGTAGTAGTAGTTGTTGTAGATGTAGTAGCTGTATTAGTAGTAGTAGTTGTTGTTGTTGTAGTAGGTGTTGTTGTTGTAGTAATTGATGTAGTAGCAGTAGTGTTTTTTATATCAGTAGAGGTTGTGGTGGTAGAAGTAGTAGTGGAAATAGTACCATTAACAGTTTCTGTAGCAATAGTAGTAGCAATAGAAGTAGCAATAGAAGTAGCAGTAGTAGCAGTTGTTGCAATAGTAGCAGTTGTTGCTGCTGTTGTTGTTGCTGCTGTTGTTGTTGCTGCTGTTGTTGCTGCTGCTGTTGCTGCTGTTATTGTTGCTGCTGTTGTTGTTGGTGGTGTTGTTGATGCTGTAGTAATTAAAGTAGTAGTTCTGCAGAAGTAGGAGTAGTTGTTACTTTCAAAGCAATTTCTAAAAGTTTAAATTCCTTAACCCTGTCCAAGTGGTATACACACTGTTTTTTCTCAATATCAAACTCAGCCAGTCCAGGTTGTCAAATAACAATCTATCTGATAACCCCAGCTGTGCTTTGCATCAGATGTTGGGTATGTTTGCTGCAAATCTATTGGTTATAAGATATAACAGCCTTTTCTAATTGGCTAAATTCAAATACAGAAAGTTTACCTGTTAGATTGAAACGTGAAACATGGTGAACAATGTACTGGTTTAACTTGTTAAAATAAAGTTAAAGAAATTTAACAAACAGAAGAGTTCATGAGTTTTTCCATTAAAAACACATTCTTAAAATACTTATGTATTTATATCATTTGGAAAGTGACATGAAATATTGCTAAAGAGTGATGCATACAGTGTTTGAGCAGTCTGTCTAGGAATAGAACAACAACTGAAGGTTTGTGTTTTTTATTATTTCTAAATATTTCTTTAAATTTAATCTTCTTATGACATTATTGTAGACCTTTTTATGTGATATTTGAGGTTTTAGTATGGCAAATATTAGTTTAAAAGCAGCTGTCACCCATATTTTCACCAAATTTTCACTTAGTGGAGTTTGCAGGTTGAAAAAGGAAGTAATAAGACCTATGTGGAGAAATTAATAACGTTGAATGTAGTATAGGAATTTTATTATGCAAGGTTATGGAACTGAGGCTAAGGAAGTTTTGTACTGTGCATGGTGAGCACTCAATGCTCATTAATGGTGTTAATGTTTATTATTTTCCCCCGCCATAGGCGGAGGGATATTGTTTTGGCGTTGTCTGTCCGTCCTTCCATCCTTCCGTCTGTCCGTCTTTCCATCAGTCCGTAGCCATATCCTGGAAGTGCTTTGGCGGATTTCATTGAAACCTGGTTCGAGTATATATATATGGATAAGAGGATGATGCACGCCAAATGGAATTGTACACCATCTGTTAAAAACGGGGTTATGGCGCTTTGTATTTTTAAAAAATGCTTGTTTGAGTGTCAAATATAATACTTATGTGTCCAGAAGCATATTGGCGGGGGATATCAATTCAACGTATTTGCTTGTAAATAAAAAATTAAACCAATGGAATTGGTTTTTAGGTATCTGAGTGTGCATTTTCATACCAATAGAATTACACATCATTCTATTTATAGCAATAATAAATTTGTACTAATCATACCAACAAATTAAGTTATGCTTAGTGCTTTGCGATGTATTCACTTCGTTTTAAGTTCTCTTTCTAAAGACCATTTAACAACTTAATATTTAAAACAATTCATGAATTACGTTCCCTACACATTTTCTTTATGTGCTTTAATTACCATTGACCAGTTGATGGAAGATACTGCAGAGTTTGGCAGGGAAATAATCCAACAGCAAAGCGGCTCTTTAAGCGCATTTACCTAGAGGACTTACAGGGCCACAAATTCATGGTAAATATTGTCATGCCCTGGGCTAGATAAGTTATTTTATGTTAACCACCTGAAAGTATTTTGTCTTGGAATTCAATATATTGGTCTAAGTCAGTTACACTTTTCTGGATCCTGTGATAACTTTAAAAGTTCTAAGTATTTTTTCATGAAACTTGAAACATGAACAGATGACAATAAGGACATTTTGCACGTCATTTCATGTTGTTTATAATGCAAGAATTCTGGTTGCTATGGCAACAAATATATTTAACAAACTAAAAATAGTAAAGTTTAACAGGTAGGGGACCATATTGCTTTGCAATCTCTTGTTATAGTTTGAATGTAAATAACTCTTTGCTTTAGAAATTATTATGATTTGTTATTCTGTAGAGCACATGTGAGCAGTATACAATGTACCTCATACCAAAAAGGACCCGGAGGCAGTGACTGGTGTTCAATATTCTCAGAAGAAAAGGAAAATGGCAGTGGAAGACTTGGACAAACATTTTTAAAAACTAGCCTCTGTGTTAAGCCTGGCAGTCTGTGGCTGGTGACATGTTTTATTTTGGTTACTTCTTGTATAAAAAAGACCAGTTATTTATTTTGTGAATTGTATTTTGTGTTTGTTTTTTGTCTTAATTTATTTGTGTTTTTTTTAATTTAGGAATTTGAAACTTGGATAATTGAATCAAGTCCGTGTTCAACAGTACTGAGCATAGTATAATAAATAACAAATTTACAACAGTTGTTAATTTGTTATGTATTATTATTAACTATGCTCAGTACTTGAATACTGGTTGTCTGCATGGGAATTTGTTTTCTAGAAAGTTGGTTTCAGACTTAAATATTTTTGAAGTTAACCTTCGGAACTTTTCTAGAATTGTACTGGAACACATCAACTAGAACTGAACTTCTGTTATCATACTGAAAGTGTTCTAGAATTAATAAGGAACAGTTGTTGAACGTTAAAACTTATGAGAAAAAACTCTAGAACAATTGTGCGTAATGTGTGTGTGCATGTAATTGAGTGTGTTTATGAACATATGTTAGAAAGGAAGTATACTTGTCATAAGAGAAATGTAAAATTCTACTTCTATGTTTTATATTGTGCCTTTTATAAGTTTTTCTTTTCTCACCTGTATATGCGGGCATGTTTATGGATGTGTTTTTGAATGTGTGCATGCATGCCTGTGGTTAAGAGAGTTGGTAATTTATGAAAATGTAAAACCACTCATTTTTGAATATGTACTGTGACTGCATGTGTGTGGTTAATGATTGATGCCAGATCTTGTTCTTGTTTAACTTCTATGATGAAACTTTTAGTTACATTCACATTTGTTTTTCAAAATCGATAAAATGCCTATGATCTATAATCTGTTTTTTTCTATTTTATTCCAGCTTTTTAATAAATTCCATATCTTTTCACGGAATTCCATATAATTCTATGGAATTCCACAGCATTCTATGGAATTCCACGGCGTTCTATGGAATTCCACGGCGTTCTATGGAATTCCACGGCGTTCTATGGAATTCCACGGCATTCTATGGAATTCCACGGCATTCTATGGATTTCCACGGCATTATATAGAATGCCACAGAATTCTATGGAATTCCACGGCATTTTATGGAATTCCTTCCCATATCAAGTCCCTCTTCTGTTTTTTTTTTCACTTTTCCATTGATTGCATGGAATCGGATGGAAAGTTAGTGCCAATACTCCACGGAATTCCATCTAACGATTTCCATAGAATTCCATATGATTCCACGGCAAATCTACAGACGGGAGTACATATCTTAAATTACTTAAATGTGTGAAATGTCCGTCCGTCCATCCATCCGTTAAAATTTGCTCGTAAACACTCTAGAGGCCACATTTCTTGTCCCATCTTCATAAAACTTGGTCAGAAGCTTTGTCCCAATGAAATCTCGGCCGAGTTCAAAACTGGGTTGTGCCGGGTAAAAAACTAGGTCACTAGGTAAAAAAAAAGAAAAACCTTGTAAACACTGTAGAAGTAACATTTCATGCCCAATCTTCATGTAACTTTATCAAAATGTTTGTCTTAATGATATCTTGGTTGAGATCAAAAGTGGTTCCGATCCGTTGAAAAACATGGCCGCCAGTGGGTGGGGCAGTTTTCCTTATTTGGCTTTAGAGAAACCTTGTAAACTCTCTAGAAGTCACAATTTTTGCCCAATCATCATGAAAGCTGGTCAAAACATTGGTTCAATTGATGTCTCGGACGAGTTCGAAAATGGTCAAGATCGGTGAAAAAACATGGCCGCCTGTGGGCGGAGCATTTTTCTCTATATGTATATTGGCAGTTTTCCATATTTTTGGCTATAGAGAAACCTTGTAAACACTCTAGAAGTCACAATTTTTGCCCAATCATCATGAAAGTTCGTCAAAACATTGGTTTTATTGATATCTCGGATGAGTTTGAAAATGGTCGGGATTGGTGAAAAAACATGGCCGCCAGTGGGCGGGGCATTTTTCTCTATATGTATAAAGTGAAAACATTTTAACACAGTAGAAGTCACATTTTGGGCCCAATTTTCATGAAATTTGCTCAGAACATTTGTTTCCTTGATACGAGAGTTGAGTTCAAAAATGGTTCCGGTCAGTTGAATAACATGGCTGCTTGGAGGGGGGCAGTTTTCTCATAATTTTTATGCCCCCCCCCCCTTTCGAGAAGAGGGGGTATCTTGTTTTGCTCATGTCTGTCCGTCCGTCCACCAGATGGTTTCCGGATGATAACTGAAGAGTGCTTATGCCAAGGATCATGAAACTTCATAGGTACATTGATCATGACTCGCAGATGACTCCTATTGATTTTTAGGTCACTAGGTCAAAGGTCAAGGTCACGATGACCCGAAATAGTAAAATGGTTTCCGGATGATAACTCAAGAACACTTATGCCTAGGATCATGAAACTTCATAGATACATTGATAATGACTCGCAGATGACCCCTAATGATTTTCAGGTCACTAGGTCAAAGGTCAAGGTCACGGTGCCCCAAAGCAGTAAAATGGTTTCCGGATGATAACTCAAGAACGCTTATGCCTAGGATCATGAAACTTCATAGCTACATTGATTATGACTCACAGATAAACCCTATTGATTTTCAGGTCACTAGGTCAAAGGTCAAGGTCACGATGACCCTAAAAAGTAAAATGGTTTCCGGATGATTACTCAAGAACGCTTAGGCCTAGGATCATGAAACTTCATAGGTACATTGATCATAACATGTTGATGACCCCTATTGATTTTCAGGTCACTAGGTCAAAGGTCAATGTCACGGTGACCCGAAGTAGTAAAATGGTTTCCGGATGATAACTCAAGAACGCTTATGCCTAGGATCATGAAACATCATAGGTACATTGATCGTGACTCGAAGATGACCCCTATTGATTTTTAGGTCACTAGGTCAAAGGTCAAGGTCACAGTGACCTGAAATAGTAAAATGGTTTCTGGATGATAATTCAAGAACTCTTATGCCTAGGATCATGAAACTTCATAGGTACAATAAGCATGACATGCAGATGACCCCTATTGATTTTCAGATCACTAGGTCAAAGGTCAAGGTCACGGTGACCTGAAATAGTAAAATGGTTTCTGGATGATAACTCAAGAACGCTTATGCCAAGGTTCATGAAACTTCATAGGTATATTGATCATGACTGGCAGATGACCCCTATTGATTATCAGGTCACTAGGTCAAAGGTCAAGGTCTCAGTGCCAAATAACGTATTTACACAATGGCTGTCAAGGTCACGGTGACTCAACTTAGAAAAATGGTTTCTGGATGATAACTCAAGAATGCTTACGCAGGATCATGAAACTTCATAGGTATATTGATCATGACTCGCAGATGAAATAATGATGAAACTTGACCAGGTTGTTTGTCTGGGCAATATCTAGGTCAGGTTTGACATTTGGTAAAGATTGATTGAACTGTCTCCTCTCAGGTGAGCGAACTAGGGCCATCTTGGCCCTCTTGTTAAGATATTGTGTTACTTTTAGAGCATATTTTTATCTAAAAAATTGAATAATACAGACAAAAACACAACGCGCTTCAAAATTGATCCCAGCATTTTTTTTAATTTGACTTCTCAAGATTTCAGTCCAGGGGTCATTGACTCCTGGTTTTTAAAATCTATTGAAATCTCTGATGTGTATCTCATGGACTGATGGAGCTGCCCATTTTCAGCGTTTTTTTTTAGAAAAAGGGGAAGACGCTGGACGCTGGGTGAAAGGGGAAAATAGAGTGCGAAAGAGACATATTTGGGGAAAAAATAAAAACTGTTTTAATCAATGTCTATAACTCATCTTCCCTGATTTCAGGGTTTTTTCACCACTGTCTGCGCCTCCGGAAAATGGAGGTATTCCCAAAGCAAAAAAACGGCCCCATTCCCAATCAAATCTAGATGACATTTTTTCCAATTAATTTACAATAAAGAAGTTTTCTGTCAAAATCATATAAAAACGTTAACAAACAATAATGACATTTAGAGTGACTTTCCTTTATCCATTACGTTTTATAGCATGCGCTTACCAACTCAGATGTAAGTACGTTTAGTTTGAGGATTCTTCTACCAAAATTTACAGCGATAAAGTGCAACATGTTCTGCATGACTTTGCAAAAAATTAGGAACAGCAAACTACACATTCTAATCAACTCCATCTATAGACGCTTATTTCTATTTTAACGTGATTTCGCGACCACCGCAAATGAGCTAGTATTGCGATGGATAATTAAGCAATCAAAATTAACAATTTTCTATTCAAAGCTAAAATAAATGCTAAAAAAGATATGTTTTATTAAAAAATGATATTCTTGGAGGGGAAATGTATTTTGAGGGGACACATTCTGGTAGGGGAATATGCCGACTCTCGGCGCCACTTTTTTAGTAGAATAAACCCCTGATTTTGAGTGGTGAAAAGTCAAGGTCAAGGTCATCCTTCAAGATCAAAGGTCAAATATCATTGTATTTTTCTTTCCTCAAACTTTAACCTTCGTTAAAGTTTTATCATAGCTTTTTTAATATTGAAGATATCAACTTCATATTTGGCATGCATGTGTATCTCATGGAGCTGCTCATTTTGAGTGGTGAAAGGTCAAGGTCATCCTTCAAGGTCAAAGGTAAAAAAAAGTATAAAAATCATTTCTCCATTTAATCTCTTACTTACTTCTCGTTGAGCTGCACATTTTGAGTGGTGAAAGTCAATGTCAACCTTAAAGGTCAAAGGTATAATGTATGGCTTCAAAGCGGCACAGAAGGGGGCATTTTGTTTCTGACAAACACATCTCTTGTTCAAATTGAAAACCTGGTTTTGTGACAGTTTTGTCCCTTGTTTAAATCATGCCCCTGGGGTCATTAGCCACACATGAAGGTCATTAAACAAGATTATTCAAGTAGTGCTTCGGCCTTTCAAACTGGCAACACCTTATCACACAGTTGTACAATCTTGGGCCATCTTGGCCTTCTTGTTAATGCAGTTTTGTTGCATGTTTATCCTTTTTAATCAGATTTTCAATACTCATACCATCGTTACGAAATCACCATTGATGTCTGTCTCTCTGTCAGTTAGTAGACAAAAACTTGTCTGCAGGCGTTATCTCACACTTTTGAATCACACAAGCGGTGTCCAACAAATTTATAGCCCAGAGCCTGAGGGCTTAATTTTTAGCTCGACTATTATATATGAAATATATATAGTGGAGCTATCCTACTCAACCCAGCGTCGGCGTTTCCGTTTCGTTAGCGTGCAAATGTTAAAGTTTTCGTAATACCCCAATTATTTTCATTGTCCCTTGACATATTAATTTCATATTTTGCATTCTTGTTTACCAACATGACCCCAACCTATAAACAAGAGCAGACAACTCTTAAAAGCATTTTGTCATAATTATGGCCCCTTTTCCACTTTTTATATGCAGCAAATGTTTAAGTTTTTGTACTACCCCCATTTATTTTCATTGTCCCTTGACATATTGGTTTCATATTTTGCATACTTGTTTACCAACATCACCCCAACCTATATATACAAGAGCAGACAACTATATCAAGCATTTTGTCATAATTATTGCCCCTTTT
This sequence comes from Dreissena polymorpha, assembly GCF_020536995.1. Lineage (NCBI taxonomy): Eukaryota > Metazoa > Mollusca > Bivalvia > Myida > Dreissenidae > Dreissena > Dreissena polymorpha. The sequence goes on from NC_068357.1 coordinate 138,845,834, forward strand.
ATACTTAGAATATGCATATTATTGATAAATCTATGTTAAAGTTTGTTTACTACCCCAAATATTTCCTACATCCTTTGACATATTGCTTTTATATGTTGCATACTTGTTTACCAATATGACCCCAACCTATAAACAAGAGCAGACCACTGTATCAAGCATTTTGACATTATTATGGCCCTTTTACACTTAGATAATTGAACATTTTGCTTAAATTGTCATAACTTCTTTATTTATGATCACATTTTATTATTACTTTGACAAAACAGCACTTACCTGAATACCACAATGGATTTCACCCAAACAATACCCCACACCCCTACCCAGAATCTCTCCCTCCCCCCAACCTCCCCCCCCCCCAATTTTTTTTTTAAACATCATCTAATAAATTACCACACCCCACATTATACACCCCTCTCAACCCCCACCCCCCCCACCCCCCCAAAAAAAAATAAATATATTTTTTTAAACATCATCTCATAAATTACCCCACCCCACATTATAACCACCTCTCACCCCCCCTACCCCCCCCATACCCCCTCTCAACCCCCCCCCCAAAAAAAAAAATTTAAATTATGTTTTTTTTCCTTTTTAGCTCACCTGAGCACAACATGCCCATGGTGAGCTTTTGTGATCGCCTTTTGTCCGTCGCCCTTCATGCGTTGTCCTTTGTCAGTTGTGCGACGTCAACATTTGCCTTGTTCACTCTCTAGAGGCCACATTTGTCTGATCTTTATGAAACTTGGTCAGAAGATTCATCCCAATAATATCTTGGATGAGATCGAAAATGATGCCGGTTGGTTGAAAAACATGGCCGCCAGGGGGCGGGGCATTTTTCCTTATATGGCTATAGTAAAACCTTTTTAACACTCTAGAGGCCACATTTATTTCCAGATCTTCATGAAATTTGTTCAGAAGATTGGTTTCAATGATATCTTGGATGAGATCTAAAATGGTTACGTTTGCTTGATAAACATGGCTGCCAAGGGGCGGGGCATTTTTCCTTATATGGCTATATATGGCTATAGTAAAATCTTGTTAACACTCTAGAGGCCACATTTATTGTCTGATCTTCATGAAACTTGGTCAGAAGATTCATCCTAATAATATCTTGGATGAGTTCGAAAATGATGCCCGTTGGTTGAAAAACATGGCCGCCAGGGGTGCGGGGCATTTTTCCTTATATGTCTATAGTAAAACCTTGTTAACACTCTGAGGCCACATTTATTGTCCAATCTTGATGAAATATGGTAAGAAGATTTGTCTTAATGATATCTTGGATGAGTTCGAAAATGGTTACGTTTGCTTGAATAACATGGCCGCCAAGGGTGGGGCATTTTTAACCAGGTTTTCCGAAGGAAAAAACTGGTTATTAGATTGGCGAATGCGGGCGGGCTGGCTGGCTGGCGGGCTGGCTGGCTGGCTGGCGGGCTGGCGGGCTGGCGGAATAAGCTTGTCCGGGCCATAACTATGTCGTTCATTGTCAGATTTTAAAATCATTTGGCACATTTGTTCACCATCATTGGACGGTGTGTCGCGCGAAATAATTACGTCGATATCTCCAAGGTCAAGGTCACTCTTTGAGTTCAAAGGTCAAAAATGGCCATAAATGAGCTTGTCCGAGCCATAACTATGTCGTTCATCGTCAGATTTTAAAATCATTTGGCACATTTGTTCACCATCATTGGACGGTGAGTCGCGCGAAATAATTACGTCGATATCTCCAAGGTCAAGGTCACACTTTGAGTTCAAAGGTCAAAAATGGCCATAAATGAGCTTGTCCTGGCCATAACTATGTCATTCATTGTGAGATTTTAAAATCATTTGGCACATTTGTTCACCATCATGGGACGGTGTGTCCCACGAAAGAATCACGTCAATATTTCCAATGTCAAGGTCGCCACGACTAAAAATAAATTAAAAAAAAAAAAACTTACAAAGGGGGTTAATTTTTTTTGGTCATTTCAAAAGTTCAGTTTGAGTTTTCTCCCTTTATCAGATTTTTTTTTCACAATGAAAACCTGGTTTTGTGACAATTTTGTCCCTTGTTCCTTATATGGCTATATAAGGCTAAAGTAAAATCTTGTTAACACTCTAGAGGCCACATTTATAGTCCGATCTTCATGAAACGTTATACTGTCAAGCACTCGAATAGTCGAGCAGGGGTGGCGAAATCAAAAGTCCGAGTTGCCCGAGCATACATTTGCTTGTCTGGGCAACTGATCTTTTTCAATTAAGTTGTCCGTGGACAACCAGTCGGGTCGAGGAATACAAAAAAATACATTGAATTAAAGCCGTAATTAATTTTTGCAAAACCGGATGTTGACATGCGATTACAGCGATTGTCAGTGCAATTTGCGGAACAATCAAGCTAAAATACGGGCACTCTCCTGCGCAGTGATCTCCCTTATTCTATAAGAGACCGGGAGCATGCTGCATTTTCAACATTCTGCCTGACTGTTAGACAGTGCACAGACTTTTTTTTCTGTTACAATCAGACATTCTATACATGATGGTGACGTCACTATGTTATTGTCAGTAAGACCGGAGTGTACACAATGACAGACAACTTTAACGGTAAAGATGGAACGTTTTTAAAAAAATCTTCCTCAACAGAGCAGAATAATAATAACACTCGCTTTGCAAGATTTAAAAGTCTTTATATTGTTTATAATATACTGCTATAATGAATGCACCATGGAAATACAACTATAACTAAAACAAGCAAATACTACTCATTTTAATTAATTCCACATTATGTAACATCAGGCTTGTCGCAATTGGAAAAAATATGCCGGTCATCCAGACAGGCATTTCAGAAAAAAACAACATAAAAACGACATATTGGATGATGATCATCCAACGAAATATGTATCATGGCATCTTATTGGTAAAACTATATTTAACTGACCAATTATATCCATTTAGCCATTAAAACAACGTAAACTAAAGTAACAAGAAGTATCGAAAATAAAATTGAGGTTAACGGACACTAACTTGTACAATGTAAAATGATAACATTTTTGGAGACCAATGGCGAGTGCATGTTATAAAGATATCACTAGAACATTGTTTATGTTTAATAAACAACCTTTTGAAAGCCATGCTTCATTAAGAAATGCATTTTTTCATGACCTTATCTACTGGAAAAATATGTCAAAGCTATCAAGATCTTTTTTGTTAGAACGCAATTGCCGATATTGCGACTGAGTTTGAAGTAGGTGTTGTGAAACCAGTCGGATTTGCTAATTGTACGTAACAAACTTATTGCAAACATCAAAACAATGAGCAATTTCATTTTCATGATGTAGAAATGGGTTTGCTCTTCGAGTTTTCAACTTTGAAACAAATATGATTTGTTTGCATTCATTTCACATTTTGCCGGTCGCCGGGACCGACATTCTGGATAAACCTGTCGGACCAAATGGAAATCTGCCGGTCAGGACCGGCGGACCGGCAATTTCGCCAAGCCTGAACATTTATCAATAAATGCGTGTATAGTTTATATAAACAATAACGGACAAGTGTAGTTCAGCAACGGACAAGTTAAATTTCTTAAATGGTTGTCCGTGGACAAGTATACTTTTTTGAGATTTCGCCACCCCTGCTGAGCGCGCTGTCCTCTGACAGCTCTTGTTTGTATTGTCCTATCAGAATTTCTAAGCACAAGCCTGACATGCTTGAGGTGTATTTTTCTAGGATCAGCAGCTGGATATGCGTGCATGGGAGCCTATAGGAGTCTACAGCTAATGATATTTATATCCCCCACAAACAAAGTTTAGTGGGGTATATAGGAGTTAACTTGTCTGTCGGTCGTCGGTCTATCAGTCTGTATTAAGTGTCCGCTCTCTAATTATGCTCCCCTTCGAAGAAGAGGGGGTATATTGCTTTGCTCATGTCGGTCGGTCGGTCGGTTGGTCGGTCCGTCCACCAGGTGGTTTCCGGATGATAACTCAAGAACGCATACACCTAGGATCATGAACTTCATAGGTAGATTGATCATGACTCGCAGATGACCCCTATTGATTTTTAGGTCAAAGGTCAAGGTCACGGTGACCCGAAATAGTAAATTGGTTTCCGAATGATAACTCAAGAACGCATACGCCTAGGATCATGAAACTTCATGGGTAGATTGATCATGACTTGCAGATGACCCCTATTGATTTTGAGGTCACTAGGTCAAAGGTCAAGGTCACGGTGACCCGAAATAGTAAAATGGTATCGGATGATAACTCAAGAATGCATATGCCTAGGATCATGAAACTTCATGGGTAGATTGATCATGACTTGCAGATGACCCCTATTGATTTTGAGGTCACTAGGTCAAAGGTCAAGGTCACGGTGACCCGAAATAGTAAAATGGTTTCCGGATGATAACTCAAGAATGCATACGCCTAGGATCATGAAACTTCATGGGTAGATTGATCATGACTCGCAGATGACCCCTATTGATTTTGAGGTCACTAGGTCAAAGGTCAAGGTCACGGTGACCCGAAATAGTAAAATGGTTTCCGGATGATAACTCAAGAATGCATACGCCTAGGATCATGAAACTTCATGGGTAGATTGATCAAGACTCGCAGATGACCCCTATTAATTTTGAGGTCACTAGGTCAAAGGTCAAGGTCACGGTGACCCGAAATAGTAAAATGGTTTTCGGATGATAACTCAAGAACGCATATGCCTAGGATCATGAAACTTCATAGGTAGATTGATCATGACTCGCAGATGACCCCTATTGATTTTGAGGTCACAAGGTCAAAGGTCAAGGTCATGGTGACCCGAAATAGTAAAATGATTTTCGGATGATAACTCAAGAACGCTTTTGCCTAGGATCATGACACTTCATAGGTACAATGAGCGTGACTCGCAGATGACCCCTATTGATTTTCAGGTCACTAGTTTATTCTGTTTTCACACTGTCCAGTAAAGAGACTTACAAATTGAATTTTTGACACATGTTCATTCATAATGATGTATAAGCCTTTGTTTCTGTGCCAGTAAATACTATGTTTATGGAAATGACGTGAGAATTCAACATTTAAAACACCAATGTTATATGATATGTAATATTATATGGCAACAGGACAGTTGTGATTTGCTGGGTCAATTCTATTTAGCTTGACCATCCAAGCGGTTGATAGCTTTGACAAACTGGTGGTCTGAAACATTGAGAAAATGTCACGATTCACTGACAATAAATCAAACATGTAATTCTTGCTACGCAACTTGCATTTAATTTTGTCAATTCAAATTATACATAAAAATATAATTAATCATTGACATACAGTGACAAAAAACATATTCACACAATGGCTGTCACTACAACGGAGAGCCCATATGGGGGGCATGCATGTTTTACAAACAGCCCTTGTTCAAGAAGTTTTCATCCGATCTTCACCAAACTTGCGGGGTCAAAGACTAGGTCACGGGGTTACTTAGTGCGTTTTAAACATTCAGCATGTTGTCCCCTCTCTAATTCAAGTAGTTTTCATCCGATCTTCACCAAACTTGGTCAGATGTTGTATCTACGTGATGTCTAGGCCAAGTTCGAACATGGGCCTTGCTGGATCAAATACTAGGTCATCCGATCTTCACCAAACTTGGTCAGAAGTTGTATCTAGATGATCTTAAGGCCAAGCTAGAACATGGTCCTTGCCGGGTCAAAAACTAGGTCACGGGGTCACTTAGTGCGTTTTTTTAACATTCAGCATGGTGTCCTCTCTCTTATTTAAGTAGTTTTTATCTGATCTTCACCAAACTTGGTCAGAAGTTTTATCTAGATGATCTGAAGGCCAAGTTTGAACATGGGCCATGCCAGATCAAAAACTAGGTCACAGGGTCACTTAGTACGTTTTACACATTGAGCATGGTGTCCGCTCTCTATTTCAAGTAGTTTAAATCCGATCTTCACCACACTTGGTCAGAAGTTGTAACTAGATGATGTGTAGGTCAAGATCTCTAGGACAAGTTTGAACATGGGCCATTCCGGGCCTAAAACTATGTCATGGGGTCACTTAGTGCGTTTTTCACATTCAGCATGGTGTCCACTCTCTTATTCAAGTAGTTTACATCCGATCTTCACCAAACTTGGTCAGAAGTTTAAAGGAGATGATCTTAAAGCCAAGTTAGAACATGGGCCTTTCTGGGTCAAAAACTAGGTCAAGGGGTCACTTAGTACGTTTAAAAAATTGAGCATGGTGTCCGCTGTTTTTTGTGAAGGCGACATGCAAAATATTATGTGTCAATGCGGCATGTGGGGGTATTCGTCACGTCTGTGACAAAGCTCTAGTTTGTATTGGTTTAGATTCCAATAATTATCAAAAATTGTATCAGTAGTTTATTTAACACCCAGTCAATCATACACTTTTCTTCTCTTTTAATGTTGCACAGTTGCTTGCAACTATGATTTGATGTCATAAAAACACAAATGAATGGCATACAACAAGACAAATATGAAAATAATAGCAATTATAAGGGTGATGTTGTGAAGGTCTGGCTTCAGGCAGCGTCGAAAAACGATAAGGAAAATTTGCGGCGTTGTGACCTCAATTGGGAAATAAGTGTTGTTGTTGCTTTGCTAAAAAATGCTTTTAAATTAGGAATATAAGTGTTTTCAGTATTATATTTTCTTAGGTTGATCTTATATGGATGGGAGATGAACAAAATACACATGTATTGAAATCTAAGATAATAAGAGATGATAAGTAGTTGTGCATGTGTGATATTTATCATCCTGCATTTAAAAACTTTAACATCAGATTGTTTGTCAGGGGTTTTTCTTGTTCACTATTGTTACAAACTCATTTAATAATATCACCATTGAAGCTGTTTACAAAGAAGATAATTATGTGCAGTATACATGTTATTATCTGCGTAAAAGCAGCCTATGAAGGTATTTAGCGCCCTAAGTGAAAGCTCTTGTTTTTATTATCATAGGCAACAACTGGAACCAATCCAATACTATGCAGCGTCCTGGTGTCCTGTGTTCCTACACCTTGGCTAGGCTTTCAAATCTGATGTTCAATGAGGTCAGTGAATAAACTTAGCAAAAAAATGCTAACAGAGATGCTACATGTATGTAATTGCCAATCATCTATGATATTATGAGATGTTGGCTGATTTTTCAATTCTGTTCTCAGGACTTATCCTTGGGGAACTTTTCAAAAGTTCAACTGTTTCAGTCCACTGCAAACCTGTATACATGCTTTTTTGACACTCCCTGTTTTGTTGTAAATTGTAAAAGTAAAGGCATTAAATAAAATTTAGGGATTAATATAATACATGTATATAGTTAGAGTTGCTTAAAGGTTATGTAATTTGCTCCTGTTTGAGCTTTTGTTCTGTACATACACACTAATGTTTGCTAAATACAATGTGTAGGATGTACCTTAATCTTTTGTACCTTTCATATCTGATACTGTATTGATGCCATCATTACCCTTTTGAACTGATTTAGATAAATATGCATAACAACACCACTTAAAACTCACCATAAATGTTTCTGTTTATACATGTTTATACTTTTTGCAATTTGTAGAATAAAGCTATTCTGTGCTTGAGTATGGGGAAGATCCAGAAAGCGTTGAGGCAGGCTTGTGAGAGTTTTAAAATCCTGGACAACCAATGGACCCAGTTTAAGGGGCTCATCCACAGAGTCATGGGGAAGCCTTTCTTGCCAACGAGGCCTCTTGCACAAAAGGAGGAGACTGTGACAGGTATGGTTTAGCCAGAAAAACTACCATCAAATTTGAGCATAAGCTGATAGTTCTAATATTCTTATGCAGCTTTTGTATATACTTTATATTTATGGTTCACCATTGTAATAATAATAATTAATGGTTCACCATTGTAATATTAATAATCCCAAATTACTCCCATGCTAACATGGTTGACCTCATACAAAATTAGTACATTAATACCATTCTTAAATAATTGTGAATTCCAAACATTTTAATGCAGCAAACTTTTAGCTTATTTGAGCATACAGTATGCTTTTAGTGACCTTTTGTTATTGTCGTTTGCCTTTGTGCAAACATTTACCTTAAGTAATAAATCCACAAAAGGTCACATTTCTTGCCTAGACTTCATGAAACTTTACAATAGTTTTAAACTTGCTCATGTGGGATCAAAAACTGAGTCACTTGATTAAATTGACAATACAGAATGATCACCTCATGGCAATTTAGTCATGAAACATTTCTTCATATTATGTCATATCTCAGGAGCTCGAATTAATTGCACAAAATTCACGAGGGTTGGTAAGTTCATTGACCTAATGATATCATGGTCATGTTCAGAACTGGGTAATGTGGGGCAAAAATCTAGGTCAGTACATGTACGTGAAATTAAAGAAAAACCTTGTAAAGAAAAGAATTTATATTTCTGTAAACTTGGTCAGAACATTTGTCTTTAGTGATATATTTACCAAGTTCATATTGCTGATGTGGAGTAAAAAATAAGGTAACATTTTTATGTGTTTCGAGATGTTTCCTCTTCAGAAGAGCCAGCATCGGACCCTGAGCCACAACACAATAAAAGGAAATCCAGATCCACAAAGGACTGGACAGGAATATCCGCAGAAAGAGCAAGAGTAACAGATGCAACTGCCAGAAGATCAAATGAAAATGAGAATCATTGTCATAAACACAACATCAAACTTCCATTGAATGTCTGTAAGACTGTGTTTGTTGCTTTGGTGTTGTTATTAAGAATGTCATCTGTCCAAGCTTGCTCACCTATGCAAAGTCCTCAGTCTGCCACAGTAGGACGCAGTCACACATGTTTTCAGATTTCTCAACACAAAGATTACAATGTTAATGATGGCAATGTAACAATTGGTGGGTGTAGCACTCTTGTTGGACCTGGCAATGGAATGGTGGAACCAGACCACACAAACAATTATGTTGTTAGCTTCAATGGTTCGCATTGCTGTGTTACCCTGAACAATTGGCCTTGTGGGAGGGACAAGAACATTTCTTTCACAAGTACGGGTGGGACAGATTGTATCTATGACATTCTGAAAGGCCTGCCTTGCTCACCCAATTGGATTGATAACAATTCTTGTTCACGCTATGTGATTATTGTCATCACGTTGGCTGTAATCTTAATAATTATAATAGGGATTATAATAGTTCTGTTAATAAGATTTCGCAAGAGAGTAGGAAAGTGGATTCGCTGGCGTTTTGGCACTAACAGGGGAACTTATGACATGACAGATCAAAATGAAACAAGTTAGTAGAGCCATTCTGCATTAAGCTCAAACATAGATGACAAGGGAGCCCTCCATGGTACCATCTAAGACTACCATAGTTAGGATTCCATTTGGGGCCAGTCATTTCAAGGTAACTGTTGCTTAAAAAATATTATTAAAATATTTCGCTCAATAACGTATGTGTTCTGAAATTGTGTGTGTAGGTTGCATCAAGACCTAGCTTTGGACTTCACTATTATTTATAAAAAATAAATAAAGAAGTAAACTTTTTACATTATGAAGGCATAAAAAAGGATCTTTCTACGTACATGGCCTCATTGAAAAATATATAATTGAAACAGTATTAAGTAAATGCATACCCCACTTTGGCAACCAATATAAAACTAATAATTCTGATTTCATGCAATAAGTTATTATACAATATGTTAAATTAGAACTCTGAAATTCCAACAAGCCAAAGAAAATTGAATGAATACTTGGTCAATGATGCCATACAATCGAAAAAAGTTGATGGACAAATGTTTAAACACACAAATAATACATATATTCAATAGTTACAAACTAGGATTATCAACAGAATATTGGTAACAAACCCATCCCTTTTTTAAATGAGCTTGTTGGAATGTAATACATACTTCTTTTGCAAAATATCAGAAAAATCTGTTTACCATTTATTCTGGGATTGTAACGCTGTACACATACTCATTAAAGATATCTCTGAGAGCTTACAAAATGCAAAATTAGTTATAGTAATAAACTGAAAAATGTTACTTTTTTCTATACAAATGTCAACAGCTTTATTCTTTTAATGGAAGTTAAAAGTGCTTTATTTAAATGCAAACAGAAAGAAGTTATCCAAAATTGTCAGGGATTAAAGGCTTACCTATTTTTTTTTGCTTTAAATATGTATTCAAATACAATGAGTGAATGAAATGAGTGAATTTTTTTGACAGTCATAAGACTACTTTGTGATTCATAATTACGTTTATAAAACATTAGTGTTGTTTTTAACATAGCAATTCTCTTATTCTCAGTCACTATAAGTGCTGTTAACCTAGCAACTGTCATTATTTTATGAAACTTGCAACATGTGTTTTACATGGTGAATTGTTTTGTAGTTTGCATATTCGATTCAAAATAAAATTATTTTGTTGTAAATATATGAATGAACTCTTGCGTAAAATCAAATTTTGTCCATATTGTCCATTATTTTTGCAACTATCAAATATTACATTTAAAAAAAATAAGTTACAGCTTTTTTGTAGCTATGCAGTATACCGGTATATTATAAATTTGTTTACTAAATACAGAAAATGAATGTATTTTTTTAAACTATATCTTTTATATATTTTTTTAATGTATTGCTTATAAAATACAATTAAAAAAGTAAATAATTGAATTCCTGGTTTTATGGAATGGTTGTGTTTCAATCAATTTTAAAATAACTTACTACTGAAGGTCACTCTTAAGCGTCGAAGGTCAAATACAGCAGCGTTTAATGTCTGTAATTATTATGTTCTTCATTTCATCTATCACTTTTAAAAATAACATTTTGCATTGAAGAACTGTCTCCCTAGATCAAATTTCCTGATCATACTTAATTGTCAATAGACATTTCATTCATGTTACAGATTGTCCCAACTTCATCAGTTAACAGAAATTTTAAGTAATATGCCACACATGTTCACCATTTGGAAAAGATGTGTTGCTTGCAAGGCTTGTGTCCTTTGTCAAAGATCCAACTGGTACTGACAGGTTTAGCTAAAAAAAGTCAGTACTAGGTTAGCAAACGAAATTAAAGAAAAAGCTTGTGAAAAGCTTGTGAACACATGTGCAACATTTATTGCCCCATTCTCAATGAAATTTTATAAGAAAATGTGTACCAATGGTACACATGGGTTTATTAACTAGGTCACTTTGTCAAATTAAAGAAAACACTTGTGAACACTCAAGGCAGTAAAGAAAAAGCATATGAACACTCAAGATAGCACATTTATTTTTCAAACATCATAAAGCTTGTTTCTATATCTGTCCAATAATATCTCTGCCAAGTTCAAACAGGGTCAAATAGGGGTCAAAAACACTTCGTCACAAGGCGAAATGAATGAAGTCACATTTTTAAGATATGGTTCCAGTCAATTGAAAAATATGGCGGCATGAGACTGTGCAGATTTCCTTACATGTATGTAGCTATAGTGACACCATTCAAACACTGTACAAGTCATAGTTTTCACCTACTCATGGAACATGCTAATGACATCGAACAATTGTGTTGTTATTATGTCTGGGATAAGTTGTGTTTTTTCATACACATAGTAAAAGCATTTCTTTTCAATAAAAAGTATAATATGCTAATCCAAATCCTAGGGACCCTCATCAAATGCCATGATTTCATATTATAGATTTACAAGATAAGTATTGATGCAAAGCATCAAAGGGCGTAGGGAATTTCAGCGTAAAAGGCACTCAATGAAGTTACATGGAACGATTTTGTTCTACTGTAATTATAAATATATTGGCCGATTATTTTAAACAAAATAGAAAAAGATACTGGTATAACCATTATCTATGATTTGGTGTTATAACCCCCAAATAACCATTATTTATGATGTTTTGTTATAACCCCAAATAATCATTATCTATGATTTTGTGTTGTAACATCCAAACAGTTCATAGTTCATTTTATTTACATTAGTGCTATTGATTGCACTAGAGGCTACATTTTTCATTCAGTCTTGATGAAACTTTCTCAGAAGGTTTATTTTAAAAATACCATGGTAGAGAATGAATCTGGGCTCACGCACATAAAAAACTAGGTCACTATTTGAAGTTTAGACTTAAAAACTAGATCACCATATCAAGTCTTCGAAAATTGGTGTCCGTTAACGCGGATGAGCGCTTGAAGGCTTTCATGCCCCTCTTGTTATCCCTCGCCATAGAGGGAGGGATATTGTTTTGGCGTTGTCCGTCCATCCATCATTCCGTCCTTCCATCCGTCTGTCCGTTCGGCACTTTTGTGTCCGGAGCCATATCTTGGAAGTGCTTTGGCGGATTTCATTGAAACTTGGTAGGAGTATATATATGGATAAGAGGATGATGAACGCCAAATGGCATTGTACACCATTCGTTAATAACAGAGTTATGGCCCTTTTTATCTTGAAAAATGCTTTTTTAAGTGTCAAATATACACTTTTGTGTCCAGAAGCATATTGGCGGGGAATATCAATTCAATGAATTTGCTTATTTAGGCATAAAGTTAGGCTTATATGATAAGACAAAAATCAAATGGCTGTAAATATGCAGAACAGTATGTTGTATGTAATAAAAAATATTTATCCTCTGTTCATAGGTTAAGGTTTCCCTCGTTTTAAATCATGAGGAATGGAAATCTTGACAACGCTAGATGAATTGCCTACATAAAACTAGTTAACAAATGTAAAAGGGAGGGGTTTAAACATAAATTACCAAAGCACCAATTAAATAAATGAGCAAATTAATATCACATATGCTAGTATCCACCTTCAAACAGACATGTTAATGTTTTCTTCGCCTTAAATAAGCTCTCCATGACAGAATTTGTTAAAGATATCTAATTATCCCCTGCCATAGGTGGAGGGATATTGTTTTTGGCGTTTTCCGTCTGTCTTTCCGTCCGTCCGTCCATCTGGCACTTTTGTGTCCGGAGCCATATCTTGAATGTGCTTTAGCGGATTTCATTGAAACTTGGTATGAGTATATATATATGGTGAAGAGGATGATGCACGCCAAATGGCATTGTACACCATCTGTTAATAATAGAGTTATGGCCCTTTGTATCTTGAAAAAATGCTTTTTTGAGTGTCAAATATAACACTTTTGTGTCCAGAAGCATATTGGCGGGGGATATCAATTCAACGAATTTGCTTGTTGCTTGCTGTTTTCTACAGACAATATTAAATTGTGTATATATATTTTGTTTCATGCATAAAATTGTACATGTTGACCTTTGAACATTCTATTTATTACGACTTGTTCCAAAGTATAAAAATATCTGCGTGTACTTGAATATTTGAATAAACTTTAACAGTTTATGAATTTTGCAAACAATGAAATAGTATAATAAAAAAAATGTTTTAAACATTTTTATTTGCATTTTATACACATGTACAAAGTCTTTTTTGGAATGTACACTGTGCTGAATTATAATAGCTTTAATTCTTTAAGAATGTTTACAATTATTTTAACACACTTATTATTTATTTACATTAAAGTTTTACAAAATAATAATAAATGGAACAGAATAACTTAATTAAGTTCAGTTACTGTTGCAAATGTTTATGTTCATGATGTAAGTTATATGTTTATGCCCCCTTTCGAAGAAAAGGGGGTATATAGTTTTCTCACTGTCCGTCAGTCTGTCATTCAGTCTGTCAGTCTGTCACACTTTTCGTGTCCACTCTCTAATTCAAATAGTTTTCATCCGATCTTTACCAAACTTGGTCAGAAGTTGTATCTAGACAATATCTAGGTCAAGTTTGAATTAGGGTCATGTCGGGTCAAAAACTAGGTCACAGGGTCACTTAGTGCATTTCAAGGATTTAGCATGGTGTCCGCTCTCTAATTGAAGTAGTTTTCATCTGATCTTTACCAAACTTGGTCAGAAGTTGTATCAAGACAATATCTAGGTCAAGTTCGAATTTGGGTCATGCCGAGTCAAAAACTAGGTCACAGGGTCACTGAGTGCATTTCAAGGATTTAGTATGGTGTCCGCTCTCTAGTTGAAGTAATTTTCATCCGACCTTCACCAAATTTGGTCAGAAGTTGTATCTAGACAATATCTAGGTCAAGTTCGAATATGGGTCATTCTGGGTCAAAAACTAGGTCACGGGGTCACTTAATGCATTTCAATAACTTCTATCAAAGCGTTTATTGTTTGTTTGTTTGTATTTTTATGGTGTATTTGTAATTTGTGTGTGATTTTATATGTTTCTTTCTGGGTGTGAGTCCATTATCAGATTAAGGGTACAACATCTTGCCCATAATTAATTTGTGTTTTATTGTTATATGCTTTTGCTACTGAATCAAATAGGTACTTGGATTTTATAATCTATGGCAAAGCATAGGACTTACTATCCCTTACTCTCATAGTATAGGTCCTCCTCATAGTATCGTGCCTTTAACAAAAAACTTCAAAGGACACATGACTTGTTCATTTATGTATAACAAAGTGTTCTTTTTCTAAGTTCTTGCCTTCCATCTGGTAAAGTCCTCAAAAAGTGGTGTCCAATAACTCAAATAAGCGCTTTAGTTCCATCATATCTCTCTTGTTTACAATTGTTCAAATTGCTGCTTCTGTTTGTCATGTATTTCTTTATTAAACTATAGTCTATACTGAAACATTGAACAATTGCTTGCACCTGTTCTGTTGCTTCTATTGGTCATGTTATGAAGTATTTAACATAAGTGTTACTATACTGAAACATGTGTACAATTGGTTGCACCTGTTGCTTCTATTGGTCATGTTATGAAGTATTTAACATAGTGTAACTATACTGAATTATTTTGAATGATTGCATTCAACTGCTGATTCTATTAGACATGTTATACTGTATTTACTATTTTGTACATTTTCTTATTTTTCTTATTCTTATTTTCATATTTTAGAAGTAATAAAGTCTTTAAATGATTGGCAAAGATTTAATTATGATGTCAAAAAACATGAAAAAAGAAAAAAACATACAAGGCACAAAATGAAATATCCCATTTATACTAATTGTATCAGTTAGTGAGTACATTTTATCCCATTTTCAACGCGACATAGACGGTATAACACCTTATAAAATATACTAGCCTGTATTCAACACTGAGCTATACCTATCGCTTGCACGGACTATTTTTAGCTATTGTCATCACCTTGGCGTCGGCGTCCGGTTAAGTTTTGCGTTTAGGTCCACTTTTCTCAGAAAGTATCAATGCTATTGCATTCAAACTTGGTACACTTACTTACTATCATGAGGGGACTGGGCAGGCAAAGTTAGATAACTCTGGCGTGCATTTTGACTGAATTATGTGCCCTTTTTATACTTAGAAAATTGAAAATTTTGGTTAAGTTTTGCGTTTAGGTCCACTTTTTTTCAGAAAGTATCAATGCTATTGCATTCAAACTTGGTACACTTACTTACTATCATGAGGGGACTGGACAGGCAAAGTAAGATAACTCTGGCATGCATTTTGACAGAATTATGTGCCCTTTTTATACTTAGAAAATTGAAAATTTTGATTAAGTTTTGTGTTTAGGTCCATTTTATTCCTTAAGTATCAAAGCTATTGCTTTCATACTTGCAACACTTACTAACTATCATAAAAGGACTGTGCAGGCAAAGTAATGTAACTCTGACTGGCATTTTGACAGAATTATGTGCCCTTTTTATGCTTTGAAAATTGAAAATTTGGTTAAGTTTTGTGTTAAGTCCACTTTATTCCTACAGTATCAAAGCTATTGCTTTCATACTTGCAACACTTATTAACTATCATAAGGGGACTGTGCAGGCAAAGTTATGTAACTCTGACTGGCATTTGGACGGAATTATGGGCCCTTTATACTTAGACAATTGAAAATTTGGTTAAGTGTTGTGTTTTGGTCCACTTTACCCCTAAATTATCATAGATATTGCTTTCATACTTGGAACACTCGCAAACTAGCATAAGGGTACAGTAAAATGATAAGTTGCATAACTCTGGATGTCATTTTTATGGAATTATGGCCCTTTTTTGACTTAGTAACTTTGAATATATGGTTAAATTTTGTGTTTCGATCCACTTTACTTCTTACGTATCAAGGCTATTGCTTTCAAACTTCAAATACTTTCATGCTATCATGAGGTTACTGTACCTGGCAAGTTGAATTTTACCTTGACCTTTGAATGACCTTGACTTTCAAGGTCAAATTATTAAATTTTGCTAAAATTGCCATAACTTCTTTATTTATGATTAGATTTGATTGATACTTTGACAAAACTACTCTTACCTGACATACCACAATAGACTCCACCCAAACCATCCGCCGTGCCCCCCCTCCCCCCCCCCCCCGAATCCCCCCCCCTATTTATTTTTTTTAAGATCATCTCACAAATGACCACCACACCCTCACACTATACCCCCCCACCCACCCCCCAATTTTTTTTTTGTAAACGGTTAAAAAACACAACTATTTATTTTTATTATTTTATGTTTGAAATACCCTCCAACCATCGCACCCAAGAATCCACCCCCCACCCCCTCCCCCAACCCAAATCCCCCCTCTAAATTTTTTTGTTTAAGATCATCTCACAAATTACCACCACACCCTCACACTATACCCCCCCACCTCTTCTCCCCCCCCAACTTTTTTTTTAAGATCATCTCACTAATTACCACCACACCCTCACACTATACCCCCCCCACCTCACCCCCCCCCCCAATTTTTTTTTTTTTGAAACGGTTAAAAAACACAAATATTTATTTTTATTATTTTATGTTTGAAATACCGTCCAACCATCGCACCAAAGAATACCCCCCCCCTCCCCCCCCCCACCCCCCCTCCCCCCCCCGATTTTTTTTTTGCATTTTTTTCGCGTTTTTGGAAGATAATGTAATAAATGTCCACACCCCCACACTATACACCCCTCTTCACTCCACCCCTCCCTCCTTTGTGATTGAAAATGAGAGTCCCTTCACCTTTAAAAAGAAAATAGATGTGCGGTCTGCACCCGCAAGGCGATGCTCTTGTTTACTTTAACACTGAATGATTTTTCATGAGCAATAAAGTCGAGAAAACGTTAGCTTTAAAATTATACGACCTTCAACCTTTAAATCAAGTCATATGACATATTTTGTCGCCATCCGTATTATGATGAATCAGCTGAAAATGACACTTATTGTAACATTTTCCCCCTAAAAAATGTGACAATTTATTATAAACGCAACTTATTTCACATGTACATGCAGGAATTGTCAATTTATGACATTTTCCTTATTTCGTGTAATGTGCATTGTTTATAACCCATGCATATACTTTTGAGATTTAAGAATGTACAACAAGCCATACAAATATCGCACAATTCATAAATAATCTGCAATATTTGCTTTCCGATTTAATTCACGTTAGGCAAAGAGCTGTGTTAAGTATAAGATGGAAAAATAGCACCACACTGGAATTCGGAACGTCCCATTTTGTACATGGATATTATCCACTCATTTATTTGTTGTGTAATGGAATGTTTTAATTCTTTGTGTATTTATATATTAAATTATTTTCGTGTACAATAAGCGCATTTACAATAGACAAATAAAACAGTGTGCAAGTTAAAACATAATTATGTTTGTATGCAGAAATCTGCAAATGCAACCGAGTTTACCAAATTTGATAAACTGTCCGGTTCATTTTAACAGCAGTAATGTAGAGTACATGACGTAGCGTGTAACGAAGAAGAAAGTTTATTGAGTTCGTAAACTCATTTGAATATAGTGATAGGATGGCATAAGGGTGTTTATTTAACTATGCTAAAATAATTATTAAAGACCCTAGATGCAAAATCGTCAATTATTGAGTTATATGGATTATTTAATGGATTTTAAAGGATAATTAAAGGTAAGATATTAGTTCGAACTCGCTTTGCTTTTTTGTACTTTTGTCGTTCCCTGTTCTCGGGAAAATGATTTTAACATGGGCGCCATTGATGCACCTGATCGCACACGTCATACCCATAACATTATATAAAAAACACGGTCTGCGCGTACTTAAATTCGTCGTCCGAAGTCGGAAAACGTATTGCCCTGTATATAAGTTCAAATAAAGTGTCTGTTTACTCGTCGAAATTATCAAGGTCGTCAACGGTGTACACGTATGTTGACATCGACATCATTTTGTCAGGAAGCAATCGCCGCCATATTAGATTTTGATCATTTTCTTTCGAAAATAAAATGAATTATAGTAAAGTAAAATCTTCTTTTTGCGGTCGTAATGTGTTACAAGGTCGGATACTGCGTAAAATTGAATCGAGGCATATGGTGATATTTTTACTTGTTATACAGTTAGTGTGTGAATTTTTTAAAGACTATTTTGCGTACCAGAACAAATACATTTATATCACTACGCAAGGTTACATTCGTTAGATTTTAAGCGCTTTTAAGACTGAATTAAAATAATTGTTAAGGTTATTAGATCTATTTATGTTAAAAGTCACGTTGAAAAAAATCAAATGGGATAAATAGAATACTAGGATTAGCGTTGAATACAGAAAAGTTTATGTTGCTCGGCTCGAACACCGAAAACGCTCGCCAAAGCTCGCGCTCCCGGCTTTCTAAGCCTCTCAACATAAACTTCTCTTTATTCAACGCTAACCTAGTATTCTCTACACACACATAATCATTTGGTAGTTATGACAATCATCTTAATGGACTATTAATAATTGGTCTGACTAATTCTGTGTTTCACCTATCTAAACAGACAAGATCTTGCTATCTGCGTTTGGATAGACGTTTTCAATCTGGCTTAGTGGCCAATAGTTTCGATGCGACTACTGATCTCTTAGCATAACATCATCACCAACATTATTAATGTACAAGTTATTTAGCTCCAGCTGCCGTTTCTATCTTATTTTGCAAGTATTGTAAGAACATAACTGACTCAGTTTATTACTGTACAAACCTTTGCTGCACAATAATGTATTGTAACGACAATGATGCCATAAAAACACAATCTGCAACTGGGATATTAGTTCAAGATTCAGCATGAAAGAGAACGTTTGAGTTTTTCAGGTACATGCTGAAATAAACAAGCTGGAATTAACATGTCTTGATTGTGGTAGCAATGTTCCTTGTTTAAGATATATGTTGATCCCCATAGGATCTAGACCAGCGCATACATTGTACATATGTTTCACTGGAATTACCTGTATTTTACATGAGCATACCTTTTCACCAGTAAACAAAAAAATGCACCAAAAGTATACAGGTACAACTATACAGAAAATTGTGTAAAGTTTCTAATTAAAGAATCTATACAATAGGTTTATAATAACATGAAGAAATACTTATGCATTTGTGCATAATGTTTTTATTGTTGTGCAGCTAAAATTAAAAACATTGTTTATCGACTTTTATCCTACAGCTAAATGATTTTATAGAACAAATACGACTCATAAAGAAAAGATAAGGTTTTCTCCACGGTTATTTTTAGATCAGGTTTCATCCACACTTATTTTAAGAACATTACGTAGGGGCTAGTTTTTTTGGCCTTTCACCCTTGATTGCGTCATTTAGGTCATTGGGTACGCAGTCTTTTAACGAGTTTACGATGGATTATTACAATATTATGAATGTGAAAAACACAGTGTTTGGATATAAAACTGGAATGAAACTGGTGAGACTGCATTTCCGATTTAGTTAAAATGTCGAATGTACTCGAATAACGCGATGTTTTGTTGAACAATTGATGAAATAAATTTAAAAAAACTGTCAGTGAATTGTTCTTTAACTTTTCGAAGGAAATCGATGTCGAATTAAAAATGGTAATTTCTTTGATGGTTTAGTCTTTCCTTTGTCAGTCGATCAAAGAATGTCTATCCACAAAGAATTGCCTGCTTACATCCAGTGCTTTAAAATTGAAAAGATGGATGGCGATGAAGAAATTTGTCTAGAATTATAACTCGTCATGGAAGCAAATTAAACATTACGAAAATAAACATGGACGTGGTTATTATACAACTTCGGTGAGTAGAACAATACTTTTATGTAAGTAAGTATAAAGTGTGTAAAAAGAAGAGTTGTTTAAAGACTAAAATTAACAATATCGGCGGGAATAAATGCTGAATCATGCTTCACGTAGCCACGGTATGTGTCTACACATTTTGTAAATTTCAAAATGGCGGGAGCCATGTTTGTTTTTTGGTTTTACAGTGGTGAAACAAGAATTGTAGTTTGAACACAACCGTCTGTGTTCTTTTGAGTGTGTTACATTCGGAACGCTGATTAAATTTGAATCGAGGCGTATAGCGATATTTTGTCTCGTTACTTTTCTTTTGCGTGGAATTCTTAAGGACTATTTCGATTTCCGTAAACAGGAAAGATCACAATAAATATTACTACGCAATGTAAGATTCAGTTAATTTAATGTGTTTTTGTTTTTATTTTAGGAATAAATTAAATTAAAACAATATTTAAGGATAAATAGAATACAATGTTAGTGTGATTGTGTACTTAAATTTATCCCACTCGTGTCAGAAAGGCTTACAAGGCTCGGCAAGCCTCGCCATGTAAACCTTTCTTCACTCGTGGGATAAATTTAAGTACACAATTACACTAACATAGTATTCTCTATTTATCCTACAGCTAAATGATTATATAGAACAAATACGACTCATAAAGAAAAGATAATGTTTTCTCCACGGTTATTTTTAGATCAGGTTTCTTCCACACATATTTTAAGAACAATACGTAGGGACTAGTTTTTTTTGGCCTTTCACCGCTGATTGCGTCATTTAGGTCATTGGGTACGCAGTCGTTTAACGAGTTTACGAGTGTGTGTGTTTACGATTGATTATTATAATATTATGAATGTGAAAAACACAATATTTGGATATAGAACTGGAATGAAACTGGTGACACTCCATTTTCGATTTCGTTAAAATGTCGAATGTACTCGAATAACGCGATGTTTTGTTGAACAATTAATGGATTAAATTTAAGGAAAGTGTCAGTTAATTGTTCTTTAACTTTTTGAAGGAAATCGATATTGAATTAAAAGGGTAATTTCTTTGATGAATAAGTCTTTCCTTTGTCAGTCGATCAAAGAATGTCTATCAACAAAGAATTGCCTGCTTACATCCAGTGCTTTAAAACGGAAAAGATGGATTGCGATGAAGAAATGTTTCCAGAATTTTAACTAGTCATGGAAGCAAATTAAACTTTACGAACATAAACATGGTTTTTACACAACTTCAGTGAGTAGAACAATAACCCGTAGATGTTTTACTTTTTTACGTCAGTAAGTAAAAAGTGTGTAAAAAGAAGAGTTGTTTATTGACTAAAATTAACAATATTGGCGAGGATAAATGCTGAATCATGCTTCACGTAGGTGTAAATTTCAAAATGGCAGCCATTCGTGTTTTTGGTATTTTACAAATGTGAAACAAGAATTGTAGTTATAACAAAAACCGTCTGTGTTTTACTTGAGTGTGTAACATTTGGAACGCTGATAAAATTTGAATCGAGGCGTATAGCGATATTTTGTCTCGTTACTCTACTTTGCGTGGAATTCTTAAGAACTATTTCGAGGTCCGTAAAAGGGGAAAGATCACAATTAATATTACTACGCAATGTCAGATTCAATTAATTTTGTGTTTTTGCTTATATTTTATCAATTAAATACTACTATTTTGATTGCAGCAGGCATAAATTATGTAAAAAAAAATATTGTAGGATAAATAGAATACTATGTTAGTGTGATTGTGTACTTAAACTTATCCCACTCGTCTCAGAAAGGCTTACAAGGCTCGGCAAGCCTCGCCATGTAAACCTTTCTTCACTCGTGGGATAAATTTAAGTACACAATCACACTAACATAGTATTCTCTATATATTTAATGGTATTATGGTATAAGCGTATCCTTATTCACCCCCAGAAACCCGTTATGCTGTGAAAAGTTGGATGTGCTTGGAAAAGTTGCTGATAAATTTTTGCTGAATT
Source organism: Dreissena polymorpha (assembly GCF_020536995.1). Lineage (NCBI taxonomy): Eukaryota > Metazoa > Mollusca > Bivalvia > Myida > Dreissenidae > Dreissena > Dreissena polymorpha. Next base: position 138,867,750 of record NC_068357.1, read on the forward strand.
TCGGTAGGGTTAGTAAATCCAGTTCAATAATTGTTAAAGGGCATTTTTGAATTAAAATATATTTTGGTATATTCAAAGGAGGTATGTTAGAAAAATCCATATCTTGACATCTTTTGAACTGCACCAGGTCATATCATTTTTACAACATGTTGAATGTAAAGTCGAATTTTTCCACCAATACCATTTTTTTAAAGAAACCCTGGCGGATATGTTACTCGGTGACATTGGTTGATATAATTGTCGGTGCAAAAACTTTTTCACTTGCATACCTTTAAAGAAATTTGTAAATAAAGTGCTAAATATGGGATAATTCCATGCATCGTCGACTTTAAATAGCCATATTTCAATAAATCCTGAATAATAGTAACCAGGATTTTAGTAACACATGGTAATACCTCCTTTGCATATACAAATATATATATATATAAATTCAAAAATGACTTTAAACAAATAAAGCACTGAATTTACTTAGCCTACCGAAATTCAACGAAATCTATCGGCAACTTTTCCAAGCACATCTAACTTTTCACAGCATATCGGGTTTCCGGAGGTGTTATTTATGAAAACAATCAATACTATGTTTGCCCCTTCATAATAAAGAAGAACTCCAAAGGAACTGCCGTGTTAAACATTCACGTTATTTCATTTGGCACATTTGTTTGAAATTTGACAAGACAGAAAGACATAGAACAGGCAATACATAAAGGGTACCTTAGTTAAATCTCAAAGCTTAAAAGTAAGAGCAGCTAGGATACGAGTTGCTTACCAGCACTAGCATGTTTATAAAATAACCTTAGTAAGCTCTAATCAAAGTATACATAAAGAAGAGAGCCATGAACCACACCTGATATGATACAGAACAGCTCTGGCATCAGGTGAAAGTCATTTTTTATTAAAAATTATCATTGAATGCATTTGGCTAGTTACAATCTCAACTTTATTTGAGGATTGATGTTAATATGTGACTTGACCTCATAGCTAGACTTTTAATCTTAAAACACACTAAATGTCTTGTATAATTTTTCGACATGTGATGGGTTGTTCTTTACTTGCTTGCATAAACGGTTCCTTTAACTATATCTACTTAAAGAACTCAAAGTGTAAATTTGTCAAAAGTCACAAAATGGGTACCAAAATCACTTCCGCGTTCTTAACAAACACGTACGATATGACTTATGAACATCATTAATGAACTAGAAATGCTCAATACATATTGGCTGAAAATAACGCATCAGAAAGTCAATAAAAATAGTATTCATCATTATGAAGCCAACCGATTTTGGTAAACACGGGACGCAGCTTATAATAAAAGATAATGCAACCTCCATGAAAATGTCGTTTAGACATTTGAGACATGTTCTGAGAAAACTGGGCTTAATGCATGTGCGTAAAGTGTCATCCCAATAAGCCTTTGCAGACTTCAATCAGGAACGACACTTTCCGCCTAAACTTGATTATCAGTAAGGAGGGACTTCCTTGAAATTAAAAATACCATAAAGCGGAAAGTGTCTCTGATTAGCCTGTGCGGACTGCACAGGCTTGTATGGGACGACACTACGCAAATGCATTAAGCCCAGTTTTCTCAGAACGCGACTCATTGTATCGTGAACAACTTAGCGTCCTTACCTCGCCTGCTTTTAATGTAGACTCCTCTTGCATCTTGCGTCCGACCCAGGCGCGTATGGAGCTTAGACAAATAAGGGTCGCCGTCCGACCCAGGCGCGTATGGAGCTTAAGACAAAAAAGGGTCGCCGTGCGACCCAGGCGCGTATGGAGCTTAGAGAAATAAGGGTCGCCGTCCGACCTAGGCGCGTATGGAGCTTAGACAAATAAGGGCCGCCGTCCGACCCAGGCGCGTATGGAATTTAGACAAATAAGAGTCGCCGTCCGACCCAGGCGCGTATGGAGCTTAGACAAATAAGGGTCGCCGTCCGACCCAGGCGCGTATGGAGCTTAGACAAATAAGGGTCGCCGTCCGACTCAGGCGCGTATGGAGCTTAGACAAATAAGGGCCGCCGTCCGACCCAGGTGCGTATGGAGCTTAGACAAATAAGGGTCGCCGTCCGACCCAGGCGCGTATGGAGCTTAGACAAATAAGGGCCGCCGTCCGACCCAGGCGCGTATGGAGCTTAGACAAATAAAGGCCGCTGTTGGACCCAGGCGCTTATGGAGCTTAGACAAATAAGGGCCGCCGTCCGACCCAGGCGCGAATAGAGCTTAGACAAATAAGGGCCGCCGTCCGACCCAAGCGCGTATAGAGTTTAGACAAATAAGGGCCGCTGTCGGACCCAGGCGCGTATGGAGCTTAGACAAATAAGGGTCGCCGTCCGACCCAGGCGCGTATGGAGCTAAGACAAATAAGGGTCGCCGTCCGACCCAGGCGCGTATGGAGCTTAGACGAATAAGGGTCGCCGTCCGACCCAGGCGCGTATGGAGCTTAGGCAAATAAGGGTCGCCGTCCGACCCAGGCGCGTATGAAGGTTAGACAAATAAGGGCCGCCGTCCGACCAAGGTACGTATGGAGCTTAGACAAATAAGGGTCGCCGTCCGACCCAGGCGCGTATGGAGCTTAGAGAAATAAGGGCCGCCGTCCGACCCAGGCGCGTATGGAGCTTAGACAAATAAGGGCCGCTGTCGGACCAGGCGCGTATGGAGCTTAGACAAATAAGGGCCGCCGTCCGACCCAGGCGCGTATAGAGCTTAGACAAATAAGGGTCGCCGTCCGACCCAGGCGCGTATGAAGCTTAGACAAATAAGGGCCGCCGTCCGACCCAGGTACGTATGGAGCTTAGACAAATAAGGGTCGCCTTCCGACCCAGGCGCGTATGGAGCTTAGACAAATAAGGGCCGCCGTCCGACCCAGGCGCGTATGGAGCTTAGACAAATAAGGGCCGCTGTCGGACCCAGGCGCGTATGGAGCTTAGACAAATAAGGGCCGCCGTCCGACCCAGGCGCGTATTGAGCTTAGACAAAAAAGGGCCTCCGTCCGACCCAGGCGCGTATGGAGTTTAGACAAATAAGGGCCGCCGTCCGACCCAGGCGCGTATAGAGCTTAGACAAATAAGGACCGCCGTCCGACCCAAGCGCGTATGGAGCTTAGACAAATAAGGGCCGCCGTCCGACCCAGGCACGTATGGAGCTTAGACAAATAAGGGTCGCCGTCCGACCCAGGCGCGTATGGAGCTTAGACAAATAAGGGTCGCGGATGGGGAGGTTGCTATAGGCTTTCCTCTACAAACGAGCATTCTTATAAATGTCGATGCAATACGCGGCTGTACGGCCTTATTTTATTCTAGTTATAGTGGAGATTCAAGATAATTTTAGTTGATATTGCATTTTATTTTAATATCATTTTAAGTATTTAAAGGATTTAGACGCGGTATTAAATAAAATGACGTCATGCGTCATGCGTCAAATCGTGCCTACTTTGATAAACACAGTACAGACATGCGTCTGATCTTAAAAGAATTTCGATTATATATGAGTTCCTTTAAAAGTTGCATTGTGAGAAATATTTATTTAATGACCATATATTAATATAAGGAAACTAAATACATAACATTAGCATTCATTAACGTTTTGCAATTCATTATTTTAAAAAAGCTTGAAGAAATTAATCATACGCGCCTGATTCGGACGGCGGCCCTTATTTGTCTAAGCTCCATACGCGCCTGGGTCGGAAGGCGACCCTTATTTGTCTAAGCTCCATACGTACCTGGGTCGGACGGCGGCCCTTATTTGTCTAAGCTTCATACGCGCCTGGGTGAGACGGCGACCCTTATTTGTCTAAGCTCTATACGCGCCTGGGTCGGACGGCGGCCCTTATTTGTCTAAGCTCCATACGCGCCTGGGTCCGACAGCGGCCCTTATTTGTCTAAGCTCCATACGCGCCTGGGTCGGACGGCGGCCCTTATTTCTCTAAGCTCCATACGCGCCTGGGTCGGACGGCGACCCTTATTTGTCTAAGCTCCATACGTACCTTGGTCGGACGGCGGCCCTTATTTGTCTAAGCTTCATACGCGCCTGGGTCGGACGGCGACCCTTATTTGCCTAAGCTCCATACGCTCCTGGGTCGGACGGCGACCCTTATTTGTCTAAGCTCCATACGCGCCTGGGTCGGACGGCGACCCTTATTTGTCTAAGCTCCATACGCGCCTGGGTCGGACGGCGACCCTTATTTGTCTAAGCTCAATACGCGCCTGGGTCCGACAGCGGCCCTTATTTGTCTAAACTCTATACGCGCTTGGATCGGACGGCGGCCCTTATTTGTCTAAGCTCTATACGCGCCTGGGTCGGACGGCGGCCCTTATTTGTCTAAGCTCTATACGCGCCTGGGTCCAACAGCGGCCCTTATTTGTCTAAGCTCCATACGCGCCTGGGTCGGACGGCGGCCCTTATTTGTCTAAGCTCCATACGCGCCTGGGTCGGACGGCGACCCTTATTTGTCTAAGCTCCATACGCACCTGGGTCGGGCGGCGGCCCTTATTTGACACACTGATTATTGATACAAAGCACATATAAATTGTAAACACAGCGTTTGAATGTGAATGAGCAAATATCGTGCGTTTACTGGTTTATCTACACTGTCCAAAATAGAAAGCGTTGTCTAGCGATATGGCTCTAAGTCCTGTGGGGAAACTATGCGTAAGGTAGGAGTGCCATCGTCGTGTTTAGCTTTGATGAGAATATTTCCATCAGAAGACCATGCCCCAAGGAGATTACCTGCTTTGACAAGCGAACGAGCTTCGAACAAGAGATTCGAATGAACAGATGTAAGCTGTTCATTGACGTAAATGCATTTGAACATGTCACCAATGTCCTTCAGACTAGTGCGTTTAGTGTAAAGTTTCTGTCTGGCTCTGTACGTTGCGAATTTCACCAGAATATCTCTTGGGCCCTTTTGCTTTGGTCTACCTAGACGGTGGCTTCTATCGATGTCGGCGACATTTATATTGGTTTGAAGGGCCTCGCAAACTCCAAGTACCAAGTCGTCGGTGTTTTCACTATCAGATTCTGGTAATCCGGAAATCCGCAAACAGTTGCGCTTACTGTATTGCTCAGCTGCGTCGGAACGGAGTTCAAGGTCGCGAACACGTTTTGTAAGGACTTCGTTTGAGGATTTCAGGTTGCTGTTTTCTTCTTCAAGTTTGCTAACTTTGGATTGGAGACCGAAAATCACGCCCTCGACAATCGTTTGAATTGATGACTGAAGCATTACCTCGATGTTGCTTTAACAGAGTCCGATAATCACGAGTTCGATAAACACGAGTCCGATAAACACGATAATCACGAGTTGTCTTCGGATCAACATTGGAGTAACGGTATTTCAATGTCCTGTTGTACAAAATCTTGTAATGTACATGCATTTTTTAATACTTTTTCATAATAACAGTAAATATCAGTAGCTAAGAGAAAACTCAATGTAAGCGTGAACGCTTTAGTACCTTAAGTTCCTCTCAGGTTCAAAATCCCATTCCTAAATCACCGAGTTAGCCACTAAAACATCTCATTTAGCTAGCACAAGAAACAAACAAGCTTCTCGCCATATTACCGAAAGTACATCTCTAATTAAATATTAGATTGAACTGCTTTCGCACGTCTCGCTACAAGGGATGAGCATAAATCATGATGAATTACATTTGCAAAAATTAGGATAGGTTTAAGAGCAGAATGCATCAACAGTGCAGCATGCGTTTAGTGACAGATTTAGAACACGTGGACAAATATATTGACGGGGATTATTGTGGGGTTTTCACCTTGATGTTACGGAAGTATTACATTTCCAAGAAAGCCTCCCCAACCACGTAAAGCAATTAGATTGGAAGAAATATCCTTTTTCGAGGATATGGACATGTCGTTGCAATACTATTAATAATTGTAAATAGCTTCTTTCGTAAATAAATCAATATGTTTTAGTCACTACTATTTTTATCACAATCATAAATATTGCATAAAAAATAATAAACGGATTTCCTTACACTGTTTTGGTTATTTAATTGCTCATTGGACCACGAGCATATTCGTAAAGAACCAACAACTATTATGGAGACTTGGCAGCGTACACGGCTATTATAGAGACCATACGTCAACGGTCTGCCACCGACGCAGTTGGTTCCATTGCAAGCATTAAACTGCCATGATGAAAATGTTGAGTTTTATATCACATTTTTCTCACTTTAAGCTGCGTAATGCCAGCGGATTGCATAGTTTAGTTGTTGTAAAATACAAATGTAGCATTAACATAAATACGCCGCACTCTGAGAAAACATTGTTTGATGCATGCGCGTTAAGTGTTGTCCCAGATTAATCTGTTCAGTCCGCATAGGCTGATCAGTGCCAGTTTATACAAAGGAATGCTCACCTTATAAGGCAAGTTACATATGAAAACTGTGAACATGACTCTTTTTAGAACCATCGATTTCTTTTCGCTTTCGCCATTTATAGGGTCAATTCTATTGGAAGTTCGTAACGTTTATGAATGTTTTCTACAAAATTGTCGTTTAATAAATTGTACTATCAAGCGTGTATTCGATAGAATGAAAGCGCAATAGCATCATCGTTAAAAAGGACTGGATAACGCAATTATTGTCGGTACACACCATTATTTTTCAACATCAAATACTTGAAGTTCCATGAAAAAGAATGCCGATGAGGAGAGAACATGATGGTCAAACCATGACAAGTTGAACGAGAACAGCCACTACAACCACGTCATCACTAAGGAGGGAGAACCTAAAAGGTATTGTGAGATATCTCAATATCAGTTTAAGATATGTCAAAGGGTCCAACATGAATTACTTGAATTCATTAATAGCTTTCGGTATGTTTGTGTCACTTCTTGCAATGAAATTCTGGATCAAAATTTGTTAAGTATTATACTTTGTTATAAAATACAACTGGATACTTTCTATCATTCCGGATTTATCAGAGCATGACAATAGTTTCACAAATTATTTAATTTAGTTGACAATATTTGCAACGGATAACGTCTGACCTGTATTTTATCGTATTAACATAAATAGTTTATTCCAAGGCACCTTTGTGATTTTACAATCGTGATTGGTGTTAATTAAGCTCTTTATAAGCATTATAGTATGCTAAAAATGGTATCTTGTCGATTGCCGACAGCAGGTATATACTGACGACCTGGTGACCTACAAGATGACGACTATTAGCCACACTTGTCATAGTTCGGCGTAGTTTATCCATCGATACATTTACCCAAATAATATCAATTAATAATGTTACTTGATTGGTTACCGCCCTGAATGTTTATTTCTATTGTTTGTTCCAACGTATAACACTCGCTTTAACCATAAATATGGCGATCATTTATAACTTTAGGGCCGCGTATGTTACACGTAAAACGGATTTCAGTGACGTAGTTGTAAATCTCGTCTTCATAAAGTTTGACATTTCACAATAAGTAACAATACAAATGTATCGGTTTAGTGACGCCTGTTCAGTTAGAATCCAGTTGTTTTAATATCAATGATCGGATAATGACGACCATGACGACGATGGTCGTCAACAATGATAATGATGATTGATAATTGCAATAGCAATTGTTGTTGCTGACGGTATTGGTTAGTGATGATAGTAGTGATTTTGACTGTTTCTGCTGCTACTGATGGTGATGACGATGGCGACGATGATTTGTCGCGATACATAATATTAACGTCACTCTTGGTGAAAAAATAAAAAAAAAGTACTATGACTAGATATTATAATTGTCAGAATATTAACGTAACTCTTGGTGAAAAAATAAAAAAACGTACCATGACTAGATATTATAATTGTCAGAACAAAAATGTTGACTCAGTATAAATCCGTGTTGGTGGACAATCTGAAGGGTCAATTAACAAGTGATAGGACATGCAGGACAGTGGTCGTACAAGTTGTAAAAATAGTAGATAACTCTAATTGTAGTACATACGAAGTAAGGTAATGTATTGTTACATTATATTATATTGTTAAATTGTGCGCTATATGAAAAAGTATATTTATCTGAAAAAGTTCATAATTAGAATTTAATAAAAAGAAATAAATTTATTAAATTCAAGTCAAAATACTGCATGTGAAATTCGTGACAATTCATGTAGGATTACAAATTGTTTGGTAGCAGATCAATTCAGTGTTATCCTGAGCAACGTTTTATTTTTTATGACGTGATTACGTAGAATTTTATGGACCATGACATAAATCCCCTCTCCGAAAACATTTCGTCCTCCGCGGCATTTTGTCACTACATTTTATATCATGGCATTACCAAAATAAAACATGGTAGCAAAACAGCAAAAGTTTTAATTGACGACTTTAAATTCACCACCAATTTTTAAAATAATCAACTATCGCATTTAGAAATACATTAGCATGATATATGAAAAGGAATTTTAAGTTACTACGATAAATTTACCAGCAATTTCGAAATTAAACAACTACACCATACGATATATGATCAAATAAAGTATAATTAAATATAATGAGATTGTAAACGCCTATGAAGTTATTAAATGGACAGTATAATTAATTTGCCAGAAGTTAAAGTACATTATTTTATTGTATTAATTCTGTCATCTGATGACATAAAACTTGTGATACTGTGTTAGCTGGGATCAATATATTGCTTGATAGCGAGTCCGCTTCAATGTTTAGCTTGCTGGAACAATAATTTATCCTAAAAATTTTGTTGACAAGGGCGGCAACCCATCTCTAACCACACGCGTTAAGTTTTGCAGTACTTTGAACATAGTTTTGAGGGATGTTAATCGTTTTAACTTTAAATTGAACGCCGTATAAGTAGTTGAATGTTTCGCAGATAGCCCACTTAAAGGCGAACAGTAATAATTTACTTGAGTGGAAGTTGCGATCAGACGGTTTAACACACTCGCATAGGCAACACAGCTTCATGATCCAAAACCGCATCGGGGCAGCTGATAAAGGCATCAGTGAGCAATCGGAACGGTTCATGGTTATCTATGTATGCAAAAACTGGTGTTGTAGTGATCTTTGACATTTAGTCAAAACTACTTAATTTCTACCCACGTTAAAGCGTCAGTGTTAAGCTTACATATATTGTGTTTGCTTTGTCCAGATTTTTGTTTAAAGGGGCCTTTTCACAGATTTTGGCATGTATTGAAGTTTGTCATTAAATGCCTTATATTGATAAATATAAACATTGGATTTAAAACGCTTCAGTAATAAACAGGAATAAAATTAAAGAAAGAAAAAAGTAGCCCTCAACTGGACTCGAACCCCTGACCCCTGGAGTAAAAGTATAGACCACGCGGCCATTCGTGCTCATACAATGTGTGATGTATTTTATACTTTATATAAGCAATCCTCGTTGTATCACAAAATCTTACGACAACAACAGAACTCTCCAAATTATTCAAACGTTTCGCGTTGCAACGCTTTATACTTTTAATGATTTTAAATCGTCAAAAGATGCAAATAATGGATATTTTGGAGCATGGTAAATGTTTTGTATTACTTTTTCTCACAAACCACAACGAAAATTTGCGAATCTAAAACTTTTTTGTATAATTTTGTAAGTTTACCAAAACGTGAAAAGGCTCCTTTAATACATTATAAAGTGGACAGACAATTTAGACAAAGTGTGCAATCAATCGTCGGTATTAGCCGACAAATCAAAGGAAACTACGTACCTCTTTGCCAGTGATTTGCCAGTTCGTAACCGCATTTATGTTAACGGGATCTGTTTACATTCCATGTATGGCTTATATATTAAACTCCTTTTATTAAAAACTTAAATTGCGTGCTTCTTGTTGCGTAAAAACAGATACTAGTCGCTCAACCATTTACAGTACTGTAGAAGAAAATACAAGATTTCGGCATAATATATTCTCCGAGAATGACTCCTTCCATGCAGCCCTCCATCAATCTTGGGAAGTCTGTTGGGCCATTGCATAAGACGAATGGAACTTGCTTGAACTCATAAACCCAGAGAGAAAGACTTGGAATGATGTCTGTATTGATCTGTCTATTTCAGCCATTTCAAGTCGAGTTTTAAAATTATTTTGATCATTTCAGTATTTTTGTCAAGTCGCCTACGAAAGGGTATTCATCCTCATGCGTGAACGCTTTCAACTTTTTGCAATCGATGCAGAACTGAATCGCCACATATTAAATTACGGACATTTACCACATTCGACGAAAATGCATTTTTTAAACTCCCTTGTCATTCATTCAAGTTTATGTTCATGGACTCTGTTAATGGGTTAAGGAGTCACAAGTCGGAACGGTGCCTTGAACGGTTCACTGTTCTCAATCTTCATTTGAAGACGATTTTAAGTTAACATTTATGTTTTCAAGAAATAGGTTTTATTTTATTGCCTATCATTATGTTTTGGTTTTGAATCGTGTGTGTATTGAGCTTGTTATCACACTTGTCTTAACACAGGACCATTTCTGGATTGATGACTGGTGAACGGCTCGTTTTACGATGATTTTTCAAGAAAAACATACGTGAACAAAACACGAATTCTTTGTTATGCAACATATGTTTTCTGAATAACTGCCGCACCACCTTTAAGAGCATTTTTTTCCCTTTCGTTAAATACGAAATTCTTTTAAGTATCTAATGAAGGAATACGCACAATATTTTTTTAAGTGATGTATTTCAACTTTTTTGGCGATAGCGCAAATACACACATGTACGAGAAAAGTTCTTTACATAATAAATGATAACAATGCCCGTAATTTATACCTCCTTTTTCAAACTACGGAAACACCGCTTATTTTTTTTGTTTTGGGATATAGTGATCCAGCAAGGAGTATTGTGTTCTATTTTAATTCTGTAACGCCATATGATAAAGTATTTTAAAAGTCTCCTTCACCATCAGATCGCATAAATTCCGAGGTTATGTACATCCCAGTTTATTATTTTATAACATACGCTCTTAACTTTTAAAACAACATAAAAGCTTACTTCACAAATGCCATAAACTGTAACCTCATAAAATAAAACAGTTGTGCAAACATGAGCATACTGATGTCTTGGCGCTTATCGATTGGGCATACACACGTTTTGTATATGGCCATTAACAGCGATTACTTTTAAAGAAGTAATCCTATTGCTTTACCACATTAATCTAAAGTCAACAGAAAATCCGTTTGTGCGTTGGTTAAACACCTTCAATCTATATCCGTTTTGGTTCCTGCAGATAAATCAGCAAATAACATTAATATAATAGGATGATTAATTTATTTTCAATGGCACTGTCTTGGAAATCATATTCCTAACAAAAGTTGACGTCAATCAAATAATTCCCTAACGAAAAGAGTAGACCAAATGTTTTTTTTTTACAAAATCTACAAGTGAGAAAATATACACTACTGAAATGACTACTTAAAGGGATCTTTTCACGGTTTGGTAAATTGACAAAATTGAAAAAAGTTGTTTCAGATTCGCAAATTTTCGGTTTAGTTATGATATTTGTGAGGAAACAGTATTACTGAACATTTTTCATAGTCTAATTAAACCATTATATGCATCTTTTGACGATTTAAAAACCTAAACATAATAAAGCGTCGCAACACGAAACGATTGAATAATTTGGAGAGTTCTGTTGTTGTCGTTTAAATTTGTGAAACTACGAAGATTGCTTATATAAGGTATAAAATACGCATCTTATGTATGCTTGGCAGGATAGCTCAGTTTTCTAATGCGTTTTTACTTCAGGTTCCCGGGGGTCACTGGTTCGAGCCCTGCTGCGGGCTACTTTTTTTTCCTTTTTTAAATTTTATATTTGATTTTTTACTGGAGCTTTTAATATTAAATGTTTACATTTATCAATATAAAGCATTTAATGACAAACTTCAAAACATGCCAAAATCGGTGAAAAGGCCCCTTTAACTACACAGTTACTTAATAGAAAAACAATCCGTGTTTGTATCAGAAAAATCTCATCAGACATTTGAAAATTAAAAGAAGCCATTCGATTAATGCTATATGTATAAGAACAACACATTTGACAACGCATAATAGGCCTCAGTTTAACTAACGCTGTCATTTGTGCTCTACACTTAGTTTGCTAATGAAATGTTTTAACCGCACACACACAAAAATCCGATTATCAAATAATCGTGTCATAATTATCGTATTACCAGTCATGTAGCAGTAACTGTACATTATTTTAGGAGATAACAATAAGAAACATGGACAAATCCCCACTTTTCACGTTAGCTTATACTCGCAATTACTCGTACATCATTGTAACCAGTTTTGAGTTGAGTTTACATTTTGCCAATCTGAATTTTAAATAAATTAAACAATGACATGTCGCCCCCTCGGTGCAAACATGTACCATTTGACATTGAAATGAGAAGGCACATGGTATCTTTTTGCACCAATGGGGCGATGTGTCTTTTCGACATGGAGTTGCCAAAAGGGCGCGTTTTTACATCATAATGTGATCAGCTATTTTACGAGAACATATATATATATATATATATGGTTCTTTGTAACTATTACATATTTAATATCTACGACGACTTTTCACAAATAAGGTTTCATAATTTGGTATTTCATTATGCAAACTTAAGTGTGTTTTATTTGATATTATAACGCATTGTTTATTTAATTTAATAATGTATTGGCATTTTCATACTACAATGTTTTTTTTCTTTTATTCTCATTTATTTTAACATGTTGGACATCTACATAGGCAGCATGTACATTTTCTTACACAAACCATTGGTTTTATAGCATATAACGTATATGGTACACTCATTCAGAATTGTTTTAAGATTAACAAAAGTCTAAATATACACTGCACACATTCATTATAGCTCACACACATACAACATATATTGTCAGAGTAAATCATTTTATATAAGAGGCAAACAAAAAATGCATGCACTCAGGCGAATACACACTCTCTGTCACATACACACAAATACACACGCACACACACGCATGCACGTAGGCACTCGCACGCATACAAACAAAAAAAATGTGTTTAAATGGTTCAAGAAAAAATATATAGCATTTGAAAGCATAAACAATACATAATAAAATAAGTATTGATTATGCAATTGTTAATACTTTGTGATTGACGTTTTAAACATAAACGATTTCGAATTGTTAAGAGCATGGGCACCTGTATAAAATTTAATATATATGTAAAGAAAAGTTCTGTTGGTTGGAAAATATAGTATGAAGTTGATCCATTATTTGTTTCATATTTGCTTTTAATAAGGACACTTTCTGATTTTGTTTGTATTTTTATATTAAGACAATAAAGAAAAATATTGACATTTGGGATGCATTTTTAATGTTCATGTTAAACATAAATATTTTCATACACATTCGTATAACATTAAGAATATTATTGTTTACTTTATTGTCAAAAATGCCAACAAAGGCCATTTCATTGATAAATTGTATTTCAATGTTAACTTCTTTCAGAAAGTGGTGCAGTTTTGTCCACAATTCATGAATGTAAGTGCATTCTCCAAATTAATGGTCAATTGTTTAAATATTTGATTGGCAAAACTCACACAAAATACACGCTTTCAGCCCGCATTTTGTTGTTACTATTCTAGATAAAAAATTGAAAATTGCGCAGATATGTATCAATTGTTGACTTAAATGGGACTGCATATATTATTCTCCAGATAGTATTTTCTTTAAGATTCGATTGTGTGTTTTGTTCCATTTTATTTCAGTACAGTAATCAATTGTATTTTATTTGTTACAAAGTGTTTTGTTTATTTGTTTGGTTTTCTCTATCACATTACCAAAAGTTTCTTCCAACATTGTTTTCATAGATAATAAGCAGTGTCAGTGCACAGTGGACATGGTTTTGTATGCTCCTACATTTATGGAAATAATAAATAAATAAAGACAGACAGACAGACAGACTTTTTTATTCAAGACTTGCACATAGTACATCGTACATCATCATATATTTACAACTTATATGTCAACATGTTAAGACATCCATATTTCCGTATTTTGTGAAGAGAACATAACAACAAAAAATCAACCGTTGTGAAAAAGGTGTTAAACTAACATAAATGATCATACCATTTCTATAATGGAGATGAGCAAATATCAAATATGTTTTTGAAATTTCAAAACATATGTATGCATATGAGATTAACATTTTTTTAAATCAATACAATAAATACAATTATTTGCTCTAAGTTTATTTTAACACAGCTAACAATTTTGAAATAAATGCCAATAATATTTTCTGCAATTAATAAATTCCAATAATTGTTCCATTGGTATCCTTACATAAATAAATCAGCAAACATTAATTTGTATTCGATACATCACGCGCATTTAAATTTTCAGTGCGCATGGTAAGTGATTCTTTTATAAAAAGTGATATTTTACTAAGTTCAGCTCTGTTACTGGATTTAAGTAATTCTAAATATTTATAAACTGATGGCCTTATATAGTATTTACTTTTGATATATTTTGATCTTATTGTTTGGTATCTGGAGCATAAGAATCTGGAGAATAAAACTAATATAGCCGCGTGCCTGAAAATAAGATAACTTGTGGATATATCCAATAGCAGTAAGGTACCAGAAATAGTACATTAAAAGTGATAAAAATGATGATGTTATTGGTATTAACACTATTTTCGTGATGCAAATTTGGTAAATTTAAATCTAAATCGGAACTTGAACAGTCTGGCTATTTTTCGTGAACTCTTGTCAGTATACCTTTGTGCGTGATTGTTTCAATTATAACTGAATCGGATTAAATCGGATTACGCCTTCTCCAATTCGCATAAAAACCGGTCAAATTCATCGAGCTCTAATATATCCCATGCCGATGTGGCTAATGTGCATACAAATTACTGTTATTGTGACTGAATGGTTTTTAATGGCCATCTATGGTGTTTGTTGAGATAACCAGAAAGCGGACCAAGGAAGAAGTGTCTCAAAACAGTGTGAGTAGACAACCTGATAAACTACAAAAAATGGCATGCAATACGAACGCACCGATAACTCCGCTTGATAAATCTCATGGACTGGGCCCTTTTTTACATCAACACTTACAATTTCTCGCAAGTCAGTTCATAATCATGCAAAGTAGCCAGCACATAACCCCATCACCTTCTACGCCCCAGAGCGGCTGGACTACATACTCACCAGTGGGTAACCAACTGACTCAGGTACCTCCTCCACACATTGATGTAAACATGATTCATAACTACTTGTGACATTGCATTCAATCGAAGAAGGACAAAAGAAACTTTAAATTAGAATTAAATAAACTAGACGAAGTCGAAATTGAAGTTCAAACTATCTTATGTAAAGTGACAGGGTGGAAGCAAAAGTTATAACACTTGAAACGAAGCTTACAAATACTGGAAAAAAGTTATCTGACCATGAAGAGAGTAGGTCATTTGATAGTGAAGTATTCAATGAAGTTTGCTTTAAGCACCAAGATCTACCAAACAGCTTTAAACCCCTGCAACACGAAAATTCGCAGTTGTCCGAATATTTGATAGACCTCCAAGCGCGATCTATGCGCGAGAATCTACTCATTTTTAATTTTGAAGAAGAGACATGCTTTGAATCTAGACAATAAGAAAATTTATGAGCAAAACTAATAACTATTGTGAACAGCAAGTACACATAATTGACACAGCAAGCCGAATCTAAATCGACCTCCAACATCGGTTTGGTCAATTAATACAAGATAAACAAACGACCAATTGTGGTGAAATTCAATTTCTATGATAGCAAACTTGAAAATAAAAATATAATGCACGAACATCTTTCCGCCATTTATTACCGTTTGAGTGACCAATATTCGAAGGCTGTCCAAGTGCGCCGACGAAAGCTCGTGTCATACTTTATACAAGCCCGAAAAGACGGCAAACAGGCGTCACTTTGTAACGACGCGCTCTACGTCGACCGAGTAAAGTACACGCACGATCACCCACCACCGGGCCTGTACCGGAGACGCCAAACGGAAAAACCTATGTCGCAGCACCGAAAGTTACCATCAACCGCGTATAAACTAGGAAAACGACCGACTAGAGGAAACTAAATTTTTGTTCGTGGAATGTTCGATGCATTTTATCAAAATTAAATGACATTGAGTTTCTTAGTTAGCAAACATTGATAATTGTAATTGTATTTCATATATTCGCCCCCAAAAAAGCGAAGCGATAAAGTGGCGGTGTTGTTGTGCATTTCAAAAAGGCATATTAAAAAACAAAAGAGAAAGTTAAACTTAATTCTAACGGTAAACTTTGAATTAAACTGAAAAAAACAGTCATTATTTGTAGAAAATGATATTTTTGTTTTTGCATGCTATATACAAAAAATGTACCACATTGTGAATCACATGTTTATTCAAATGTTTACTCTCCGCTATTTGAATATTTTTTGTTGAGCAAATAGCGTTATAAGCTGAAATCACTTTGTAAAAAGAAATAGTTTTTCTATTGTTTCGGGCAGATTAGAGCAAAGTAATTTTATATGTTTAACTTTGCTAGGGGCTCTTCGGGAGCCAGTGTTTTAGATCATGTTATAGTTAATTTTAATCTATTGTCGTGTATCTCAAGTTTTAAATTGAATGACCTTACTGAATATTCAGTGCACTGCCATATTAATCCTTACACATAGGTCTCGAGAACATATTGTTACTTATATTTTATTTAATAAGTTATCTTGGGAGGATGGTAAATCCGCCGATTTAAATTTCCTACTGAACGGTAAAACTGATATGTTTGAAAATATGACTAAAAATATAATACTGGAAAATGACAATTGCAAAACTTGTATAAATAAGTTACGTGAACTTATATATGATGTCTCCTTTCAGGTACATTTAAGTACTCTAAACTTAAATAGTGCAAAACCGCGAAAATCTGTATGGATCAACCAAAGCTGCAAAGGCATACAAACGCGTTCTATGACTGTAAACGTACATGCAAAAACAATCTTCATGACGTCATTTTTACAAGCCAAATCGACACGTTGTAAAACAAAATGTATTGCTAAAAATCGACTGGTACTAATGATATTTATTTTGATCATTTAATAGATCATTTTAAGCCTATATCTAACACCCCTCATCACAAATCGCTAAATGTTGACGAATACGCATCAAGAAATTAAACACTTCATATTGAGGAATTAGATCGCCATTTAAAGTTCAAGAAATACAAAAAACAATATCAAAGCTAAAACGCAATAAAAGCGCGGACATGCCTTAAATGTTGCTGATTTCTTTATTGACTGCAACGAGTATTTCTCCATACTTTTAATATTCAATAACATATTCGAAGCAGGTATTTATCCTGAAACATGGTGTAATGGCGCTATTGTCCCTATCTTTATAAAAGAAGATTCACATGTTGCATCTAACTATCGAGGTATTACATTTGTAAATGTTATAGCTTACATATTTATAATAACATTGCGCGTTAGAATTGATTCTTGGTGCGCGAATGATAATATAATGTATACATGCAATTCGGATTTAGAGATAATCTTAGTCCGATTGATTGTATTTTTATTTTGCACACAATAGTCCAACAAACTATTAATAACACAACAAAACTGTATTGCGGTTTTATTGATTATGAAAAAACAATTGATACTGTTATACACGACGTTCTATGGAATAAATTTGTACAGGGAGGAATTAGTTGTAAAATGTTAAAGATTATCAAGTTAAAATATTAGAATGTTAAATCATGTGTTAAAAATTATAAATATATGTCTTATTCAGAGCTTGTTGATGTCACGTTAGGAGTGAAACAGCGTGAGTCATTATCACATCTATTATTTATTTTATTTATAAATGACTTACATGTCTTGATATTAATAGTTTAACTGAAAGAGATGCACGCTTATTATCAATATTTATGTTGCTATTTGCTGATTACATTGTATTATTTGCACTAATCCAGAAAGTCTACAATTGCAATTGATTTCTATCTATTAATACTCATGTAAATTGGGATAAAGAATAAATATAAACAAAACTTAAATTGGTATATTCGAAAAAAATGAAAAGCAATTGTACATTTATATGGACTATTAATCAATAAATCTGACTATTAACCAAACGGCTATTGAACTTGTTTATGAATTGTGCTACTTAGTCCTTAAACTACACTACAGTCGTAATATAGCCAGAGCAATTAAGGCAAATAATGACCAAACGTTCTCAGTTTGAATCCCACTTGGTACCGATCATTGTATATGCATCTGAAATGTGGGGAATTATCAAATTTTTAATATTGTAAATCTATGCTTGGTGTCCCTCACAGACTACTATTGACGCTGTCGTAGGCAAAATTGGCAGATTTCAACTTTCTACTATATGTTAACAACGGGCACTTAGTTATTGGGTTAAAATCAAACACAATCCTGAATCTGTTATGCACACTATTCACAATGAACAATTTAATCTTTGTAATTATTTTGTATAAGGGATAATACTAGCAATAACTCATCTCTGTGGTGTGCGTTTGTTAAAAAACCATTAGAACAACTAGGAAACGGCAATTTATTCAATAATTTAATAAACAATTCTAAATACTTTAATGAAATAAAACAACGATAAAAATACCAATTTATTCAAAATTGGCACGATACAATTTATAACTAACCGAAACTAGAATACAATAGAATGTTAAAGACTGAATTCGCGTATGCAAAAAATATTTAGATTGCATCAATACACACATTTACACTCAACATTTATCAAGATTTAGGCTTAGCGCCCATAAATTGGAAATACAGACTTGTAGATATAATAACATACCAAGAGACCGAAGCACATGTAGAATATGTAATGCAAATGCATTTGAATCCACTTCTTTGTAACTTGCACAATCTATAAAGATCTACACCAAAAATGTATTTGATCAAACTGGCCAAATTAAGTGACATTTCTAATCATACTCTCTTCACAAATTAACAACTTTGCCAGATTCATTACTGATGCCACAAAAATCCGTAAGGAAAAATTACTAGCATTTGTTGCATTAAAAAAACTAATGTATGTAACCCTAAATATACTGCCTAAACATTATTTGTTTGCTCTTTTCTCTTTTGTTGTTAATATAACACGTTTGTACATAATGGTTGAGCCCTTTCACTGTAGGTTTATGTGCAGAATCGCAGACAATAGTGAATATTATTTTAACATTACTGGGGATTGATGTTTTTTAAGCGTTCATTTCACTTAACGTATAATATTTATTTGGTTGAAAATTATATAATTAGCCAATTGTTTGTATGACATTGTTAAACAAGTTTACCAGAAAGATATAGACACTTTTTTATTTATCTTTTATTTATTTATTTTTTTATTCCATATGGCATGTTGACATATAGGAATGTATGAACAGTAATATTGGTTCTTGATGTTTTGCCATGCGGTAAGCATATCTATCAACAACATAAATTCTTTACTTACGTCGTGGATTATAGCTTCATCTAAATCACTTTCAAATATAAGGCTGGTGCCACTACCATTTGCATGATTGTTTACATCCAGGAATCGTTTAACCCAGCCCGCTTAAATCGCGTTATAAAAATGTCTGTACGTTTTATGCGTCTCTTTTTATATGGTTGATTAAATTGTGTTTTTTAATTTTGTCAGGTTTATCATCCCAAATAAATTTTAACATAATTGTCATTAATCAGTCTATATCGTGCTTTTTTGGATTTGGGAGAACTGAAAATGGACACATTAACTTTGGTGATGCATACGTTTTTATAACTTACAGTAGCTTTTCCCATTAAGTTGAGTTTTATATGTTGCCATATTTTGAAGAAGGCTCTTAATTCTTTACTTTTCAGAATGAAGTTTTTTTTCTATACTAAGTTTATACTGAATTGTAAAAATTAATTCCAAGAGCTTTAGCCCCATCAGATGACCTTATAATTTGTTTTTGGTACTATCATTTTATTAATGATTATAATATGATCAGCTATTTGACAAGAACATTCATAAATATATATATTTGTAAACTATATTTGGTTCTTTGAAGGTTTGTTTTGTAACCCCCTTGGGTTATGATACGTTGTGGGACTGAACTATTGCGCTCGTCAATATTCTTTAAAACCGTTAATCTTGCAATTTTTATTAATTGTTTTTATAATTTTCGTGATCAAGGGTTTGGTTTTAATTCAAGAAATAATCAGTTCCAATCAAAAAAAATATTTGGAAAATATTATTTAACGAGTCTAGGATTGGCCCAAACATATTTACAATGGTTAATCTTGTTTTTCCGCGATTTAAAGCGAGTCGAATAAACTTCCCTTGGTCATCATAAAAAACGTTATGTTCTTTGTACTCAAGTTTCTTTGTGAGAAAAATTAAAACACCGCGGTCATTGGATGCGCAATAACTCATAAAACATTTCGCCCCAATTCCGATTAAATAGTTTTATACTGATGGCAAACAAAATGTTTTTCTTGAATAATTATTATGTCACAATTTTTCTAATACTTCTTGTAGTATTTTTCTCTTGCCCTGGATGCTTCTACCGTTTAAAGATGCTATTTTAAGGAAGCGCATTATCAAGAAGTATGATTCTGTTATTACAGTTATAAATAAAAGTAAGAACATCGGTTCAAACGCAAAAAGCAGTATCTCAATAAAGAACGGACGCACACAAAAAGTATAAACACTAAATAAACAAACAGGTTTTTATAAAATTACATGGGCTAAACCAGCTATAATATTTCACTATGGCGTAAATTTCTTTCACATTTTATTATATTTATAGTGAGTAAATGAAATAATTATAAAACTTGAACGTTTTGTGAATAATATTGAACAATTGTATCTTGTAAAAGGAGCTTAAATAAAAAAGAATTCAAAATGTTGTGAACTGTAAAGATTATCATATCTTTATTGTATATTGTAACTGACGCTATAAATCTCAAAACGAATACTATACATTTTTTACTAAAAATACCAAGTTATAAACATTTGCGATATATATCAAGTATGAATGTTATAAGGTTAAAAAGCGTATCGAAAAATACACTAGCTGTATGTAACCCCATGTGAATGAATCTTTCAACAGAAGAAACATATGGATGTATTACAAATTGTTAAATATTTTAAGTACAAGTAATAAATTTTTTTCCGTAGCTACTCTCTCAAGCTAACGCTCAAAAAGATAGGTAGTTTAGAAGCGTTTAACATATTAAACCAAAATATATATGTTTGAAAGTGGATTGCAAAAATTGCCATTGCATGTATATTAAATTGTGTATTTTATACACTCTTATTTCTCTCACACAAGATACAATACATATATTTCTTACACATGTCATGACATGAAATATCTAGGGTTCCTATATTTACAGAGAGTTTCATAGTTTATTGTCTAATCCATAACATGTACAATAAAAATACATAAAATAACAAAATTTACAAACATGCATGGCCAATCTTTTACATTTTAAATGTGTGATATTACGATTAAAGCTATTGCCTTTTTGGTACATGTTTCATTGACATATATCATTAAAACCAGATATTGCCTGTTAACCTTTTGTTAAACACCTGTAACAAAATACTGAAGTTGATAAAACACTGGTGATTGTAAAACAGGGCACTAATGCGCAAAGTGAAAAATGAAGTAAGAGTGACTACCAGATAGGATCAGGTCATTAGTGGACTGGTTAACAGTGGCCATCAGTATTTTAATAAAACAATTATTTCAGATGATAAAATACTAGAAGACATTTGTATAATAAGCAACTAATTTAATTAAAACCTAAAGAACTATAGTTGAGCATTACACAAAATCACCTTTAATCCTATATAATAGATTCTATACACAAAGACGCTCAATACAATATCAACTTATGACTAGAATTTTTTAATATACAAAAGTACATTATATATCTAAGATAATAAATATACTATCGCTGCTATTTACATAAAACATGCAACAATACTATTTATTCACATATGTAAAACTGTCTTCTTTGTAAAATTAAAAAGCAGGTTTTGGCTAAGATTCTTGTTAATCCTTCATTGATAAGAAGGGACTTCAGTTTATCGCTATTCGACATGTTCATAAAATTTGGAGTAGAATCAACAGCTTTTCAACAAGATTATATCTGATATCATTATACATGCTACATTCTTATAATACATGACATTCATTTTCAATTGTATTATCTCTACAAAATGGACAGAATCGTCTGTCAGCAGGCAGACCTTCATACCTTCCTGTCTCAATGCATATCGGAGCAACGCCACACCTAAATTTACACAGGGCCGATCTATGACTCTTTGGAATTAGTAATTTGCAATATTTCTCAACACCAAAGTTCTGCTTAAATGTACAGTAGCTTGTGAGCTTATTTCGACCTCTACATGTACCTGATACACCATTACTAGAGTTAATTCTATGAAGCCAATCTACTTTATATTCATTTAACATAAACTGTTCA
Source organism: Dreissena polymorpha (assembly GCF_020536995.1). Taxonomy (NCBI): domain Eukaryota; kingdom Metazoa; phylum Mollusca; class Bivalvia; order Myida; family Dreissenidae; genus Dreissena; species Dreissena polymorpha. The sequence continues at coordinate 138,890,187 of NC_068357.1, forward strand.
ATGTCCTTAATAATAACATCTTTGGAAATAGGTCTAGAAACATCGTAATAATGTCTAAGATTGCAATGAGATAGATGCTTTCGCACAAAGAAAAAACAATTTTTACATCTTTCTGACCTGGTGCTAGCCCAGAGTGCTTTGCGCTTGTTTAATCTAGAGGAATTGGTAGTGGAAAGACGGGCCCAGTAATTTGCTACCACTTTCCATTGACGGATAGGGACTGGAGTCTAACCCATTTCTTCAGAAACACCAATATTTGGGGTGTATTTACCCACTCCTAGATAGAACCGCATTGCCCTGTTCTGGACAGCTGTTATTCATGAAATGGAGTTATTCCCCCATATAGCCGCCCCGTAAGCAATGATTGGCCAAACAACGGAGTCGTAAAGCATTGTGAAGACATCGTATGGTACCCCACCAATTGTTTTAACTTTTAAACCTAAAGCTCTACTAGCACTCTGAGCTACCATCTTAGCAGTAACGTCAAGATCCTAAAACTCATTCAAAACTAAGCCCAGATATTTATACTGATTTGTATATTCTATCACTTGGTCACCACATGTGAACATAACATTAGATCTCCGCATAGATTTGGTACGAAAGTGAAAAATATTGCTTTTTCCTACATTAATATCCATGCTATTTCTATTACACCATTCATTTAGTACATTTAATAGTGTTTAAAGTGTTTGCTCATTATCGGCCAGAAGTACAATATCATCAGCATATAATAAAACACATACAATCTCATCATCAATTTTAACACCAATATCTAACGATTTCAAAAGCAATGCTAACTCGTTTATAAATATATTAAACAGAATAAGGGATAAAATACGCGCCTGTCTTAAACCACATTTTACTTCAAACCAATCCGTTTTGTGCGAAGTATCTCTAAGACAGGAAGAGACAGAATTATAAATAGATTTGATTGCCTTCAGCATTTTTCCGGACACACCATTACTAAGTAATCTATTCCAAAGTTTTGTTCTATCTATTGAATCATACGCCTTTCTAAAGTCAATACATGAAGTAAATGTTGCTAATTTATGCTGTTTACGGGTTTCTATAATACTTGTTAAAGAAAATAAGTGATCAACAGTACTACGTTTTTTCCTGAAGCCATTCTGTTCATCAACTAAAATACTATTTCTTTCAATATAGGTGCTCAACCTATCACCAAGTATCCTACAGTAGACCTTTTAGATTGCAGACGCAAGGGCAATTCCTCGATATGACACTGGGTCTCTAGGATCTAGCGTAAGAGACTTGAGGATAGGATTGATGATACATTTACTCAAAACTGATGGTGTAATTCCATTATCAAAACATAAATTGAACAACACATGTGAAAAAATAAATCGATGTATCATTAAAAAGTACTTCAGAGGGTATCTCATCCACCCCATACGCTTTCCCACATTTAGCTTTCCATATTGCTTTCTTAACTTCTGCAATACTCATATCATTATTAAAAGGGGTATTACTTTCATTACCAAGATTAATATTATCGCTATCAACATCAGATAAGTCCTGTGCATTTCTATTATTAAAGAGTGAGCTAAAATCATGCTTCCATTTATTCAAGACATCTGAAATTGATGAAGAGACTGTTTCATTGTCCAAAACAACTTGCTCTGGGATCAGCTTTTTCTTGGAGTTATTTACACCAGTTTTTCCGATAGACTTCCAAAAGTTATTTTGATCAATTTCACATACCTCCAACAATTTATTCTGTAAATTAAACCAATATGTACGTTTAGCTTTTTGTACCTCACAGTCAAAGTGCTTGCGTAACTTAACATAATCAGCTTTAAAAATATGTTTAAGACTACGAACAGTTCAACTTAACCATTTCTTTTCAGCAGTTCATAATTTAGACCACAGATCTGTAAGTAAAACTCTCCACCAAGGTTTGCCTTGTCTATGTTTCCTTATCTTGCAAGACATATTATTTACAATAATTTTATGAGGAACACTCTCATACATATTATTTCTAACAATATCAGACCAATCTTGGTAAACATTATCAATGTTATTGCTATTTACCTCGTTACTTTCCAATCTATTTATTAAAATATTTATATCATCTTAAACAGATTGATCATTTAAAAAATCATTTGGTACATTCTCCAGATCAAATTTATCATGAGTAGAAACAATATTAGCATCACGTACTCTAAGTTAGTAACACTATTCCAAGACAGCAGCGAGTGGTCTGGTATGCCAACAAGAGTAATGTTTACAATACTATCAAGTGCTATAATCAGATCAGATGTGAGAGTGACTTTAAAGTCTGTAAAAATACCAAGATGCTCATGAAAAGTGATACAATAATCCACTTCAGATGCTCCATTTAAGGAAACGGATGTATAATTATTCTCCCCATTACTACGGCCATTTAGCATACACATATTTGTATTTGTGAGAGTGACTTTAAAGTCTGTAAAAATACCAACATGCTCATGAAAAGTAATACAATCATCCACTACAGATGCTCCATTTAAGGAAACGGATATATAATTATTCTCCCCATTACTACGGCCATTTAGCATACACATATTTGTATTAATTAAAAAATCTACAAATAGCTCTCCATATTTGTTTGTGGCAAAATCAACAATATTACGCTGTGGAATATCTTCCACACCTGAAATAAAATCATCCAGTTCCCCGCATCGACTATTGAAATCCCCGCATATATATATATTGTGCCCATATTTTGGTACTTATGCACTCCAGTCAGCAATTGATCATAAAAAGAATTTACATCAAAGGGACGAGATGAGTTTTCAGGTGGTAAATAAAAAACACACGGTATAAATGCATACTCTGAATATTTATGTTGTAATTTAATCCATAAAATCCCCTCATCTAAAACAGAGACATAATAAAAATCTAATAAATCCTTTTTAATTAAAAACCCTACTCCACCAGACCTATTTCTGGCATTTTTATGAACATTTTTTCTATTTAAACCATACCAAATAAAACCATCAACAATTAAAACATCCTTGTTGCACAGGTGCGTTTCTGCTAAACCTAAAATGTCAAAATCTTCCTAAATAATACATGAATAGCGTAAGTTAAAATTGTAAGTATTAGGGTCGTTATTCATTTCACGGACATTCCAAAACCCGGCTTTTAACAAGTGATTGTTTCTGTTTTGACCCCCACGGCTTCTTCCACGTCCTGTTCCATCCCTCTTCCATCCTCCCCTATTCTGAGAAGTCATTATTCCCGACCAGCCTGTCACTATATCTGCTGTTTTCATGCACAACACGATCACTATTTTCCTGCATATCGGGGCCATTTTTCCCACCCCGCCTGTCACTATATCTGCTGTTCTCCTGCCCATCATTATCACTATTCCCTCCCCTCCTGTCCATGAAGTAATTCAAACCATGTCTGTCAATGTTGGGATTTCCCCCCTGTCGATCACTCTGGGAATTTTTCACCAGCCTATCATTGTTTGAGACATTTCCATCCCTACTGCTACGGTTGTTATCACGAAGTCCATCTGTAGGGGAACTAACTCGATCACGTTTGTTCCCTTTCATCACACGTGAACCCTTAATGACGGGATCACTGACATTAAGAGAATTTAAATGGTACGGAAATTGTCTGCCATCTGCCTTTCCTGTAACGATTTATCGTGATTAATAAACACACCTTCGTATTGCTGGCTATCCCTGAGATCGCTCTTTTTCTCCATTACTTTTCGTTTATCATTGTGCGAACGAAACCCCACAACCACAAGACCGGGCTTTCCAGAATCCCTGGATTCTTTTCTCTCAGCCCTTGCACATTCGACCCCGGACACTTTCAACCCGTCGTTTACTTTATTCATAATATTCTCTGATGCTGACTCTGGTAACTCCCTTATGAAAACATTTAATGAAATATCATGGTCAGAATTGTTTCTTGGTAGAGATTGGGCATTAACTACCTCATTTATTCTGTCATTCAAAACATCTACATCGGCTCTTACCTCAGCTTGAATACCTCTTTTTAGATTGTCAGTTTTTGTATCCACGTCATTCCTAATCTTGTTAATTTCTTGGGTAACTCTTTTGTCACGGATTTGAGCAATCATAGATGAGATTTTGTTGCTCCATTCCATTTTCTAATTTGTCCATACGTTCATTTAAAGCAGAAAATTGCATGCTCAAATCTGAAGCTAAGTCTGATATTAGCTAACGGAGTCCTGTGTTGTCATCCTCTGTCGTGCCTCCTGAAGCACCTCTGTTGACATTGTTCGTTATCCTAGTGATTAAACTCAACACTCGGGATCCATTACTGTCAGCAACAGTTGGGTCTGACCTATTCCTTTTTCTACATGGTGCTCCGACCCTCTGTATACGCTGCGAAGACATGATAGAGTCTACATACTCCGCCGCCTCATTTTCTGCCATGATCAAAGTTTATCACCTTCCGCAACCAACAAAAGCGTTACACACAATAGTCTACTGGTAATAATGATCCGGTTATTCTCGAAACACCTCCAAAGACACCGATTCTCCTCGAAATAAGTACTTTCGTGACCCACGAAAACAGGTGACACTAATTTTCTCACCGGTGCAAAAATGCCTCGTGTAAATAGTCCGCGTCGTGCCGCCACAACTTTTCAAATTTTTTCTGATACACCAGGCGCCAGTGTATTTCGACACCTATATCCGACTGCTAATAATGTTCATACACCCTACTAACGTAACTTGGTGATGATTTTACTCTTCCAAAACCATAAATTTTTCAAATTTAGTCAACTTTTCTCGCCTGTGAAAAATGGCGTCCAACCAGTCTATAGGCTACACAAGAAATAGTAATGATAAGTATGTGATGTAGACAAGTGTCCTATTTGAAATGAATTTCGCTGAAATTCATTTTTAACACACACCTGGTCCTGTTACAATAATACCCCTAAAATAATAAACGCATTGATATTAAAATAAATGAAACAATACATTAGTTGTGGTTTCTGATTTGCCCGTTTTAACAATGTTTTGAAGAACATTTAAGCCAGACCATATTCTGTAAATGAATATGTGCATCGTAAAGACACGTATGACACATTTTTAAAGTTCAATACATCTGGAAAAACACATATATCAAATTTGTATACACACGTGTAGCATTTACAATTAATTTACACTTTTTTATATAACCAGAACACTTTTTTATGTAGCGATCTATATTTGTTATGGTTTTATTACTACTTTAGTGTTTTAAAATTTAATTAAACTGTAAAATAATTCACAATTTAGAAATAATCGAAGTCACTCGGCGGTTTGTATTTGTTTGACTTGCGTTGCGCATATTCCAGTATACTACTCGGTGGATCGTACGGAGTGTACTCGTTTCCCGCAGAAATTGGTGAAAGAAGTCTCACATGCTATGGTGAAGGTACTGATGACATTGACGTAGGCCGGGAACTGTTTAGTGTCGATGACAAAGATGACAACGAAAATGCTGATGCTAACAACGATCAATTAAAAATGCCCCCTGATGTGTCTTAGATCACAGACCTCAAGAGCGACTGTTTACTCTCATCTGACCATGAAGCTTGCATGTCTAATGGGTGCTTTAACGAGTACACAAGTCGTATCCAGAACCATTCAATGATCTTTACGTCGGTGTAATCACAGCAGGTGATGGATCGCATCAGAATCGGGATCTTACATTTCTTTATTAACACTGGGATCAGCCTTTCATGGCGGGATGCTTTGAATTATGAAAAAAGAACTTACATGTTTATTAAGTATGTATTATATGAAACACAAGTTCCATATACTCATTTCAGACCCTGTTCAACGACAACGCTGATTCGGTATAAAAGTAATGTTGGTATAAACAATGCGATTAAAACTTCCTTTATTTAATCGTTAACAAGTTTTGCAACTAATACGCCCGTTTAAATTCCTGGTACATGGATTTGTAAAGGATGTATTATTTTGATGTAAAAATGATGGCAAAGAAAATAATGGGTACAAGAAACACGATAATGCCATGAAACCTGAACTTCAATGTTTCACATTTTATCTAATTTTATTTAATTATAATGAAAATCTCAACTCAAGTATGCACATAATTTAAGCACATTTCCGTCATAAGTTACTGAGTGAAATATTGTTGTACTATTTATAGTAAAATGAACACAAACTTTTTCTAAAGTAATCTAAGTATGCATGTATGATAATTACACACATAATTTTAGCATAATACATCCATCTAATCTGTTGTATTTTTTAAGCGAATCTGGCTCTCATAGAATCTAAAGATAGGTATACAAGTAAGCAGCCTCAGCACACAATTTTGATGTTATTTCTCCTTTCAAACTTAACATATTTTGCAGAAATGGTTTTTAGTTATAGTGACATTGACTGTCTCTAAATGCAATCTAAACCAATGAATTCAAGTAAGGGACTAAGATACACGATTTCCATGAATACCAATGTTTCGAACCGATTTATTGAGAAAAAGTGACCTTCACCTTGACCCGACCAGCTCCAAATGAAATGACAAGCCGTGTTTCCATTTAAGTTACCTACACACATCATGCGAATGCAATATCTTTAGCCTAACTGAAGTTATGGAACAACCATTTATCTTTAATTTACAGTAACCTTTACCTGACAAGCCGAAATTTGGTCAATATTTTAGCTCACTTAATCTCAAGTCCATCAAGGTTAGTTTTATCAAATTAAAAATAAATATTGAAACCATATAAGAAAGCAGAAAACAGCAATTCGCGAACTATGCGATAATCCAATTCGGAAGCGCATAAAGCGCTCTAGTTGTTTATTGAACTTGGTCTTGAAATCATAACGTTATAACACAGTTTTAAGCTGATGCAATTCAATTATTTGTCTCAATGACCGGAACATATTTAGTTTTAAAATTTGCTAATTTAAGGGACATTATTTTGAGTGCTTCATTTAATCGATCTGGTTATCGAAATTTGACGAGATATTTTCCCAAAATTATCATCAAGTTTCACGATCATCTAATTGTTACGTTTTGAAATAATGTGCAGACATTGTCGAGGCCCCCATTTGCCTGGACGCTGCCCTCCCGTCACCAAACCATGTGTTCCAATAATCCGGTTGTTTAAACGGGCGTATAAAAAATCACAGGTAAAGTTAAAATATGACAAAATAAGAGGATGTGTTATGAATAAATATATAAACAATTGGAACAACAAATTAGTATTGCTTTTTAATCATAGCATTTTACTGGTACTAATGTATGCCCATAATTAGTGGTTAACTAACATTATTCCTATATGTTGTAACTTGCACTGTTAATTGAAACAAAATGGAGTGGAAATACTAAATAATAATAAACAAGCCTGTGTACCAGGTGCTAAACATTGAACAACTTTTATTTGAAAATCAGATGCTGGACTTTTCAGGTACTGCGGAGACAACACTATGATCATTCTACGGCACCTGTAACAAGGATTGAATTATTATTATTAGAAATGTAATACAATCTGAAATGCATTTTGACATGCTGACTTCTGTAGACGTCGGACGTGTATTGTCGGTGTGATGAAATCAATTATACTTGCCACGATACAAATGTAATGTAGTCAATAAGGATCAAGTATCAGTAAATGATATTCGCATTCTTTATGTAATTGCATGGCATGACACTTCCGCGGCTGTGAAAAGGAATCATAACATTTAAAAGTACTGTTTAATAGTATAGTACTATCCGGGTATAACATACAAGTGTACAACGATAATCTAATGTAAACAAATACTAAATATACAAAGGTTCGTACAGACTAAAGATGTATACAATGCAAATGGAAGTGGAACTGATATTTTTTCCAGCAGAAAAAGTTAAAAGGAATTGCTTTATGTTTTATTAGCGTTTGAAAACTAGAAGTTGAAACTTTCAGGCGTGTGATTTTGGAAGTTGTTTTACAGTATATCAGGATATTTCCGTTCACGTCATTCACATCATTTATGACAGGGTGGGCCAGTATTATGATATTGACTATTGTCTATAAATTAACTTAAAGTGATATTATGGGCATCTAACAGTTTATAGGTGTCTATCGCAACCGTTGTTTATTTTTGGTGTTTTCCCTTCATATACACTTATATTTGTAAATGCAGCATCAACATACTAAGACAATATCCCGGAAAGAAAAAATAGTGTATTTAAATATCAACCGTACTTTCGTTTGACAACTGATCATGCATGTACGATGTGAACCTAAATTTAGTTTTAGTGCAGATTCGTTTATACGACACAAAGAAACACTTTTGTTTTACGGAACATTTCGGCTTAGAGGACTGGGTGAGTCATGTAAAATATCGTATATAAAATGCATTTTTAATAAACAACTGGAATCAAGATGAGTTGCAGATAATTGGTCAGTAACACAATTTAACTTATTTTTTTGACCTGTTAATTATTTTCAGCTCATTTCAACAGTGAAACATGCCCATAATATCACTTAAATCCAAATAATTCCTCAGCTTTACATTTAATTTTTTTTAAACATATCTCTTTAAAACGCCAATATATGCAAAAATACATTTAACTTTTAAAAGATTTTAGCACTTTTTCTTTTGAGGGGAATAAAGGTTTAGGCAAAGAGGAGCAGGGTGCAGCATCTTGCTATTTCACTCTAGATCTTTCCCGCATACTTTATGCAAAGCTATGGCAATAATGTTTTAAATCTCATTGAATGTTTTTCAAGACCATGTACAAACATGTCCAAACAAAAAGTATTGCTTTAATTTTCTAATAACCGTGTCTTGAACTATTGAAAAGATGGAAACTAATCACTTCCAAGTGATGAATATTTGTTATCTTAGATAACATATGTTAACCTACGTGTTTCTAAGACAGTAGCAATAGAATGCTGTAAACCTATTTATTTTAGCTCGATTGCATCGAAGGCTTAGTAAGTTTCCTGTGTAGAACCAGTACTTAGTGTATTTTGGGGAGATCTATAGAACGCTCCTACAATCGCTATCAAACCTGCGGACACCATATCCACAACACCATGGCTAATCGATTACTTTCAGGGCATACATTAGACCACACCCACGATTGCTCGATGAGTTGCGCACAGACAGTGTTGTCTGAGCCGCCTGTGAGGTTGTCTCTCCACGGTACAAATATCTTTAGACCATGATTTCTCTCCAGCTCTGTGATGAGTTTGAGTAAAAAGAACTGGCCTGTCATCCCGTAAGGGTTGTAGCAGACGAACGCGTCGTATATGAATGGTGGACGCTTGTCTACTGAAACCAGGCCAATTTATTAAGAGATCAATTATTAGTGTTAATGGGCACTAAGATATTTGCTGCAAAATATTTGTTCCGATACTCATTCTGCACAAAATAAAATCCATGTACATAGTATTGATGATTAACTTTCTGACTTAATAGTAAATTGACACACCAGCAGTGCTTTTTCATTCAAAACTGTAAATTTCAAGTAATTGCACATAGTATGTAAGATTATGTTAAGCTCCTGTTCAATCAATACATGCAAATAAATAGTTTTAGCTGTTCCAAGTTTTCACATTTTTGCGCCTTCCATTGTTTTCAAGTTGTATCAAGAATGTGCTGATTGATGCATCTGCTACTAATCAACCTGAATTAAATACACGATATTGCGCAGTTTCGAGAGCTTCTCCGTAATTTTTTAAGTAACTTTATAACTTTTATTTCGTTTATTTCCAAATATCCTTGTTGAACATGTACATACAAAACTAAACTATTGCAACTTTTATTGATTGATCCTTATGCTTAAATAATATTTGAATATTTTGATATACCTTGATACACAATCTCATCTGTATCTAGATATTATTAAAACATGCATATTTGTTAAAATCAATGTATACGTACATCAGAGAACATTGCTATAATGAACATTTGAACTTTCAATATTTTGACCGTCTCAGCGGTTGAATATTAAAGATGTACTTGATACTGTTCAGGTAGGGGTTTGGGTAATAATATGTGGTAGGCAGTTTATTGAAACTATGATGGAGAGTAAGTTGGTTCCTTTTTCCTAGTTTCTTATTCCTTATTCGAATAAGGAATAGGGAACTGTTCCTTATTCCTTATTCAAGCTTAACATATTTGATATAGGGTTTTAAAGAAAAATTATGCATACAATTCTTTAGTAAATCAAAGCAAAAAAACTCGAATACATGTACTTAATGTATTACGTTACATGTTCATGTTTTTTTTCCCTTGCGCTTGCATAGGATGTCTTGTTTAAACCGAACCGATATTTTCTAATTCGAAAACTAACTTCACATCCACAAACCCTTATGCATATAACATTTTGTTATATGTATGTGATATAAAAGTGCAATCTTGTACATTTCATCATGTCTGTTTTTATTTATAATCCAGTTCCTTTTTCGCGGCTGAATAAGAAAAAAGACACCAGTTCCTTATTCCTTATTCAAGCCGAATAAGGAACTGGCATTTTCTTACTTAAACATCAACGAAATTGATCCAAAGTTAACCACATATAAATGGACATCATTATATATAGGTTGTTTATTTAAAATACTAATTGCAATACATTTCTATTTGGTTTTAAGCAATGAAAATCCAGTTTCTTATTCAGTTTGAATAAGGAACTGGCTCCGTATTCCTTATTGAAATCGAATAAGGAACTGACATGTTCTTTCTATAAATTATAAATCAAAATGACCCAACGAGACGAATAAATCAACGAAAATAATTGTAAATGAAGGAAGGGTATAAATATATTTATTTCAGTGCATTTCTACTTTGTTGTATTTAATTATAACATACATGTAGTTCCTTATTTAATTTGCATAAGGAACTGGCATTTTCTTACTTAACAAATTAATTAATATGAATAAAGAGACGCATAAATCAAGGAAAATCACTGGAAATGTAGGTTGGGAATAAAAATATGTATTTATTACAGTACATTTCTTTTTAGTATTCTTTTGTAATTTTAAGATAGTGCCGTTTTGCGGCTGAATAGGGAAAGCGCAACCAGATGCAATATCTAAAAATATCACATATAACTACCGAGAACAGTGCAATTTTGTAGGTTCACACGACTATTGATCGTGCGCCAATGTTGAAGGTCGCCGGATGTAACGAAGGCATCCTAGAGCGAGAAAACGCGAATTAAGAGATAGAAAATCTACTGAAATAAAATCACCCAATTACAGCTATGTAAGTTTTGGTTTTAATTGAAAACAAACACAGCAGCAACAACGAAATACAGAGGCATTTCATATTGCAATGAAACTTTCCAGTCTAATAGAGGCACCTTGGCCGCTGCTTCCGGTTCAGTCTCACTTTAATGTGACATCAGTGACGTCGCACTGATGACAATGCTGTCCGAAACATTTCCATTCGTCATGTGCCGAGGTTGAAAGACGCCGAATGTACCGTTTGTCTGCATGAACGAAAAAATGCATATCCGCACTAAAAATATATAAGACGAAAACATACTTTCACAGCTAGGATGCGCGCTTTTACGTTTCAATTATAAAATAAAATCTTGAGGCATTTCGATACAACTTTTCAGTCTTCTAGAGGCACTTGGACCGCTGCTTCCGGTGTAGTCTTTCTTTTATTCAGACGTGTTGAAATCATTTTGCATTATTCATAAAATCTCTTCGTAACAGTTTTCGTATATCTAAAACAGGTTTAGCTTTCAGCTATTATATAGTCTTGAGAAAAGTTCAGGGTCAGATAAGACTTACAAAAACTGTACCAGAGATATAAATAACAATACTTACACTAAACATCGCCAATAATAACGAATATAAAGCTGTCCTTTTCTAGAATGATCCGAATTTTAGTATCCGAAATTATGGCCTCCGAATAAGGAATTGGGCGTTAAGTTAGTTCCTTATTCGGAAGCCTGTTGTTCGGACAATCACTTTCGGATATGTTATATTTTAGATTTCATTTTGCTCACTTTTTAGCTGCGTAATGCCAGCGGAGTGCTTAGTTTAGATGATCTAACAGAACATGAACATAAATACGCCGCACTCTGAGAAAACATTGTTTTATGCATGTGCGTTAAGTGTCGTCCCAGATAAACCTGTTCAGTCCGCACAGGCTTAGCAAGGACGACACTTTCCGCCTAACTTGAATTTCGCTAAGAAAAGAAAACATTAAAAAAATACAATAAACGCGGAAAGTGTGGACTGTACAAGCTAATCTGGGACGACACTAAACGCACATGCATTAGTATCCGTTTTTACATAGCAAGGCTCACCTTTAAGGTTTGTAACTTAAATAGATCGTGTATATCCAATACAGACGCTGCGTATTTAGACTTACATTTAACTATTAATAATAATTTGATCAAAACTAGTTTATACGACAAACGGGACGATTTTAACTTTGAAATTGTGAATTTTCCGTTTCTAGATGGCAACATCCCTAAAGGACCTTCCTATGGTATTTACATTTCGCAGTTGGTACGTTATGCCAGAGCATGTTCGTGTATTAAAGATTTTAATGATCGTAATCTAATATTAACTAAAAAATTGCTAAAACAAGGCTTTTTGTATCATAACTTAAGAAATAAATTTGCTAGATTTTACTCTAAGTATGGTGATTTAATTTCAAAATATAATGTTTCTTTAAAATGGCATTTAAATAATGGAATCTCCCATCCATCATTTTACGGAGATGTTTTGAAGCGTGTCCGCAAATTAAAATATGTTAAACCAAATGTTCATATTAAACTTTTCAATTTAATTAACTTGTTTTTATCAAAAGGATACGATGCTTATGTACTTAAAAACACGTGTTTGATGGTTTTCGATTCACTATATCTTTCTTCCCTTAAAATTTGGAATCATTAGTGATATTATAGGCATTTTTCACTGTTGAATAAAATTGTGTCATTGTGTCGTATGAACAAATCTGCATGAATACTACATTATAGGCATTTGTCACTGTTGAATAAAATTGTGTCATTGTGTCGTATGAACAAATCTGCATGTAAACTACATTTGGACTCAAATCGTACATCAAATCATTTCTGTCTTCAGTTGTCAAAACACCTATATACTGTTTGATTCCAATAATGTCGCTTTAATCGAATTACCATTTGTATTCATTTGCTTCTTAATATTAAATCACGTAAACTTGTTTTATTAGTAATACAGCCCGATTAATATTTTTATTTAGTACTGCCCTTGGAATTTGTTCACGTCATTATGCAATTATGGATTTTTGTGACGTCATACGACCGACTTTCCCAGTTGTAATCTACATGCATAGGTCATTGGGTTTATAACGTTCCATTTTATTTATATTTTCTCTCTGATAGGCGTTTCTTGATTGATTTAATTATTTTTAATTTGTTTAGCAGTCACATAAACAACCAAGCTATGTAATATGGAATTTTTACACCCATTATTGCTGATTCTTCCTGTATTTGCGCGATGATTATCTGAGATATTAACTCTATGATTCTACATTCTCAAATCTTTTCTATAAAGAAGGAATGTAGTTGACAATTGTTAATAGTTTTATTTGATCGTTCGTCAAAAAGTTGTAATTCTGTTACTCTTGTATCTTCAATGCAATTGAGTAATTAAATAGTAATTAAATTGAATGCGTTTTAATTCCCTTTTATTATTGTTTAATTTGAGTTACAATGCTATGACGTTAAATTTTATTTACACTTGAATGTATTATGAATATTGCTGGGCCAAGTGTGAGGTTGAGCGCTCTATAACCAGGTTTAAACCCCCAATGCTTTGCATTGACCGTTCCAAGGCGGCGACCCCAGCTTTATTCATATTTTGTGTTTATGTTGGTTTGTATTGTGCTGTATTGTGCTGTTTTGTACTGTTTGGGCAATCGGTCACTTGACTTAAATAAAGGACCAACTAATTGTTTTTAATGAAAATTCAATACTGCTCCAGCAGCTGGAGTTTCACTTCTTTATATTGTAACGTATGCAAACTGTAAGCATTACTCTTGTTAGCACCACCGAGCTCTTATGGCCTTCGCCATTTAAAGGGTCAACCATTTCAAAGTCTGTTACGTTCTTTTTTATGAATTCCTTCTACAAAATTGTCGTTTTATAAATTGTACTATTAAACGAATCTTTCAATACAATCAGAGCGCAATGGCATCATCGTTTAAAAGGGTTGGATAACGCAATTAGTGTCGGTACACATCATCATTCTTGAACATCAAGTATTTTAAGTCTAATGAAAATAATGCCGATGAAGCGAGAACATGACAACTTGGACGGAAACAGCCACTACAACCTCGTCATTACTATGGAGGGAGAACCTGTAAGATATTTTAAGATATATTTTTATCTGTTTAAGATATTTCAAAGGGTCCAACATGAATTACTTGAATTCATTAATAGCTTTCGTTATTTTTGTGTCCCTTCTTGCATTGAAATTCTTGATCAAAGTGTTTATAGTATTATACTTTGTTATAAAACACAACTGGATACTTTCTATTATTTCGGATTTATCAGAGCATGAAGATAGTTTACAAATTATTTAATTTAGTTGAGAATATTTGCAATGGACATCGTCTGAGCTGTATATTATGGAATTAACATTAACAGTTTATTCCAAGGCAACATACTGCTTTTTCAATCGTGAGTGTATTTAATTAAGCTCTTTAGAAGCAGTATGTTACAAATGACCTCTGGTCGATCGCCGACATCAGGTATATACTGACGACCTGGTGACCCAAACTATAACAACTATTAGCCACACTTGTCTTAGTTCGTCGCAGTTTATATGTCGATAAATTCACCCAAATAATATCAATTAAGAATGTTACGTGATTGGTTAACGCCCTGAATGTTTGTTTTTATTGTTTGAATCAACGTATAATACTCGCTTTAACCATAAATATGTCGATCGTTGATAATTGTATTGCTGCTTATGTCACACGTAATACATAAATCAGATGTAATACAGAATTTAGCGATGTAGATGTAAATCTCGCCTACACACTGTTTTACATTACACAAGAGTAACAATAAAAATGTATCGGTTTAGTGAAAAAAGCAATGATCGGATAATGACGACCATGACGACGATGGTCGTCAACAATGATAATGATGATTGTGATGGTCGTCAACAATGATAATGATGATTGATAATGGCAAAAATAATTGATGTTATTACCTGACGTCTTATATAAATGATAAATGATTATTTTTTGCTATTTCCTCGTCGAAAAGAAATTTGCAATGTTTTAAACTGTTACCGGTGAATATCGAACTGTTGACCGGTCAACAGTTTGAACTGTTGCCCGCTGAAATAATGACGTCATTTCGTCGAAAAAATGACGTCATTTTACAGTTAAACAGTCAAAATTATTTATTTTATCGATTACTGTTGTGTGTAAATAAAAATTTAGTTTGCTGTTATTTCTATGTTGGAAATTTGATCAGGTAATAAAACACTTATTTAATGGATGCTTGGTGAACAGTCAAAAATGTTGTCCCTCGGTATCAGGGCTGACATTTGGAACGGTTGCCCTCGGCTTATCGGCCTCGGGCAACAGTACCAAAGTTATCCCTGATACCTTGGGAAACAGTTTTGACTGTTCACCGCGCATCCATGAAATAAGTGTATATTGCTGACCGTAGTGATAATTGGTGATAGTAGTGATTTTGCTTTTGCTACGTTTGATTCTATGTTTTTTGTTGTTGCTGCTGCCGCTTTGACTGTTTCTGCCGCCGCTGGTGGTGATGATGACGGCGATGACGATTTGTCACGATAAATAATACGCATGTACTTATTCTTGGTGACAAAATTAAACACACATCATGACTAGGTATCATTATTGTCAGAGGTAATGCCGACTCAGAAAAATGCGTGTGTGTGTGGAAAATCTGAAGGGTCAATTAACTAAATTAACGAGACATGCAAGACACCGTATGGGACAGTGGTCGTAAAAGTAGTAAAACTAATAGATAACGCTAGCTGTAGAACATACGAAGTAAGGTATTTTTACTTGTTGTGACTTGTGATAACAGTGACGTTAAGTACGAAAGTAAAATCAGATTGTACTGTTTGTGTATTTTCGAAGTAAAAAAGGTCCTTTTGCGCCTAGGAATCATTATGTGAGGTATCGGAGTTTGTCGCAGTATTCCTAACTTCCTAGACGTTCAAAAGTTTGGACTTATGATGATTTTAATTATTTTAAAACATTTTACGAAGATATTCAATTGAGGAGTGGTTAGGGGGTGTGGTGGGGATTGGATATCCCGGTTTATAAAAGTATTTATATGTTGTTTTATTTTTAACATAACCGGAGTTATTGCCCTTTCTTAGCTTTACAAGATATACCTTAAATCCCGTGTAACGATTTACTCGAATATTAATGCAGCTTCGGTAATGTAAAGTTACAAACATAAAATATGGTTAATTGAACCATGAGTAATTTACTTCAGTTTTTAATGGCGTTATCACTATAAACATATTAAAGAAACAATCAAGCCTCTGGGCTTGCCGATTTGAACATAATTTAGGAATAATTTGAACACTCCTATTAGAGACCAACATATGATGTTACATGCACAGTATTACAGATCTGGGCCTTGTCGTTTTTATGATTGAGATTTTGAGACATATTAAATATGAGTCTTTATAAATAATGTGACCCTACGATTTTATATGTTTACACAAGGGTATGCTATAAATAATTTTAGTATAAGACCACTAGACGAAGTTACGCACAAAATATTAAACCTCTTATCCTTGTAATTTCAGAGTAAAACGATTTATTAAGTTTTCATTCATACACTCTTAATTTAGCTCAGATGACAAACATAATTTTGCAACGGACTAGCACTATAAGGACAACTGCAAAAGAGAGTTATCAAACAATCATGTGTGTGTACTCTGCACTGCGGTTCAGACGAAGTCGGTGTTCGCTTTCACAAATACCATGTACTGCATACAAAACAATATGCAAAAATATGAGAGCATGCATGACAAGAGAAAGCCGCCACCATTATTTGTTTCTCATATTAAGTAGGTCATGTCAACAGCGCCAAAGGCGCGGACTGGATGGAAATTCGCAAGGGGCGCGCGACTAGCCCAGCTGACACGCTCTACTCAATATATTATAATATGTACAGGTCTTCATATGAAAAATGTTGCAGTCATATTTAAATAAAACATTATTTGCACTTTTTATACGCGTACTCTTATTTAGAGTTTGCACCGTGGATAGGAGGTGGAGTCCCACGTTCTCACTTATTGCCTCTTCCACAGATGAGTGGAAGTATGTTATATTCGTGCTCGCCCCTAATCGCGTAGTCGGTAGCAGGTTACAGCTTAAGAGATAGAAAAAAAGAGGGTTTCGCGGAGCCCTGATTTATTTACCAAAAACGTTTAAGTTCATCCACAGAAGTCGTTTGGCATAATGATGAACCTATAGGACATACCCTTCCGTCGTTATAGTTTGTGTTTTAGATATTTGATATGAGGTGAGAAGAGTTTTGTTGTGCATTATGTCAGCCTGTTCCCGACCAGGACCCGTGGTGTGTAAGCAAGCAAAGACAAATCGGCTTATGGGTATTCCGTTTTGCCCGTCATCGGTGCCCTACTTACCGTAATTACTCAAAGTTTTTTACACATATTTTTTTGTTTTGTGTCCGAAAATTTAGATACAAAAAAATTCCAAAATAAATATGATATGAAATTTAGAGTTACTCTAAAAAAATATTGCATCGATCGGATTCGGGTATGCAATGTGTATAACGACAATTGTTTAAACGAATAATAGCATGTGCTTGTAAAATAATACGTCGTATTGTACAAATTACTTTCATGTATGTTTCAGGTTAATCTGATAGGTGAAACCATTGTCCTTAACCGATACACATAGTTATGCACTCAATGACAAAAAATGTAATGGTCCTTTGCACTAAGGCATTCGTCTGCCAGGTTTTATGACTTTTTAATCCGGTTGAAAAACACGCATGATCGAAGTTTCACCAGATAAGTGCAACATGTCAGAATTCTGGTAAAATAGCGTTGTAAAATAAACAGTCCGAAAATTTAGAGTCGTTAATTTTGGACAAAAATCTGTATGCCCGAAAATTTAGAGTCACGAACAGTAATTATTTGGCTAAAAACGAGGGTCTTCGAAAATTTAGAGTGTCCGAAAACTTAAGGGTAATTACGGCAGTTGCTATCGCTAGAGGTATAGAGTGCGTGAACAAGACATAGGAAAATGAAATCAATTTTATAAATCAAGCAATATATGAAAATAGAAGTAATAAATACAATGATATAAAATGCATGTATTAATTCAATTAATGCACATACATTAAAAGCAATAAAAATGATATTTACATGAACATGTTTATAATAAACATTAACAATAAAGAAATGAATGTTTAACATTTAAAGTAAAAATATCGCGTGTGAAAATTCGCGACAAATCGTGAAGGATTCAAAAATGGTTGGATAAGCACAATCAGTGATTGGGATATCGAACCTGAGTGATATTATTATTGTTAGTCGTTGTCCATAGGGAAAAGTATTGTGTTTAATTGAAAAGTTATCAGATTGAAAACTACATTTACCCCGTGACAACAACTGTAAGTAAAACCTTAGCGTCAGAGGGGGTCATCACGTGATAGTCAAGATGGCGACGTCCATGCCGATACAGATTTTTCGCTGTTTTATATTATCTATATTATCTACTATAAAATAAATACATAATTGATAGCTGTTTCTTTGTGCTTACGTAAAACGACAATTGTTTAATTTTGTACACGTCCTCCGTGGGGATTCTGTTTGTAATATAAAACGGGATCCCTTTTAGATCATGAAAAATACGGGACCCCTTTAGATCATATATTATTTTTAGCTTGCATACATTTAAAAACGATTTTCAAATGCCCCTAACTAACCATACGCATAAATAAACATTTACTTAACACTCGAAACAAGATATTACAATTGCAATATTTTCATCACGAGGGCGAATTTTCCATTGTGAAACCCAGCAAAGATCACAAAATACATGGCGAACAGTCCTCGCTTAAAAATTTTGCACCGAGTAAAGTCGAGTTTTAGATCGATTTTCAACACAAAATAACCCTTCTTAGCAATGTGGCTGGAAAGTGGGCAGCCTTAAAAAATTAAATTCCGTCAACAAAGGGTAAAAACAGCAAACACTACCTGTTTCGGCATGGTCGTCGCCATCTTGATTCCGTTTAGATCATCACGTGATTACCCCCTCTGTCTTTCCAGCCATATCAGTAAACATGTGATTAGCTTTTATGTCGTATTAAAATTCGCTTTATATCTCGCCTTACTCTCCGCAAATTGTCTTAGTGAAGCTTTGATTAGGTCATCCCGTTAAGAAATTTCGCAGTGAGTAAAGTCGAGATAAAGAGCGAATATCAACACGAAATAAACGCTGTTAACTTTCTTGCTGATATGGCTGGAAAGTGAACGGTATTTAAACAAACATGAACGTCGCCATCTTGACTATCGCGTTATTACCCTCTCTGTATCTAAACGAATAAAACATCGTTCAGTTAAACATTATATTGTTATCGTGAGTAAAGTTTCACCGGAGGGGACTTATGGTTTGCGCTCTGTGCGTCTGTCTGTGAGTCTGTCTGTCTGTCACATTTTTTCTGGATCCTGCGATAACTTTACAAGTTCTTCATATTTTGTTCATGAAACTTGAAACATGGATAGATGGCAATGTGGACATTATGCACGTCATTCCATTTTGTTCCTACGCCAAAAATTATGGATGCTATGGCAACAAATATATATATAAAATATATATATGACAATGGTGGAGCCAGTAGGGGACATATATTGCTTGGCAATAGTCTTGTTGTTTATGACGTGATAACAAGTAATTGCATTGACCATGACATTGATCCCCTCTAAGATTAGATGATGTCCTCCACGGCGTTTCAAAACATTACATTATGACATAACTAAAATTAAACATGGTAGCAAAACAGTAAAAGTTATTTTAAGTGACCACATGAAATTTACCAGCAATGTTAAAAAAACGATTATTGCATGTGATAATACATTAGAATGATATATAAAGAGTATTTTTAAGTTGTTACTATACATTTACCAGCAATTTCGAAATTAATCAACTGTTACAAATGATATATGATATAAAAAAAACATTATATATAATTATAATGTTAAAGCCAATGCATAGTCATGACTTTATTAAAATGGAAATTAAAATTAATTTGCCAGAAGTTATAGTACATTATTTTATTGTATTTATTCTGTCATCAGATGATATGTTACTGGTGCCACTGGGCGTAAGCTGTGATTAATGGCGTGATAGCGTGTCCGTTTCAGTGGCAACAACAAACGTCACATCATCAATATTCGACGTGACTCGGCCGAAACTTTCAATGGCGTTTTCAGAACGAGATGCTAAGTGATTTACTAGTAAGTTAAAAAATAATTTATTAGTATGAAAATATATATCAAATGGTTATAGGTTTAATTTTTTTAATTAATCGGAAAGTACTCCAATAAAATAATGCTTAAACAACTATTATTTTTAGTCATCTCAGCGATGAAACCGTGCCTGCTGTAGTATTGGACGGATAACCTACCTAAACAATAATGAAAGGTAGATCAAAGAAAGGTCCGAAGAAGCCAGTCTCCAGCGAAGGCTGTGTGTTCGTTTTTTAAGCGAACGTTTAATTCTGGTGAGACGGGGTGGAGAGCGTTCAATTCTGGTGAGACGGGGTGGAGATGCAGCGTCGAGGGAGGCGAATCGGTTGTCCGGCAGTAATACAGCAAACTGGGGATGTGAAAGGCGCACGTACACACAGTCACACAAGAAACCCCGGCCAACTCACTACTTTTCGGGAAGCGAAAGAAGTAATACATGAATGTTATCTATAATATATATCACAAACATTAAATATTATTTATTACAGCAACATTGGTATTATAATAATTGCTAATACGAGTTTCGATATTGATAACATATTAAGTGGCAACTTGTGAAGATTCAGTTGATAATGCATCCGTCATAGTCCGTCGTGTGTTGGAGCAGTTCTCCGATCCGAATCAACCACCCTATGCTCGAAATAGCAGAATATGTACACAATCGCGGCTCCGCAGCAACATGCGTTCCAAACCCCCAGTTGCTATAGAGTTTGAGGTCATATAAATTTTACATTATAAACCGATAGTAAATATAATATTTTCTGAAAATTATTAATACAATATTGAATGAACACGAAGTACATATTCAGAAATGGCACATATTGTCTGCAAATGTATTCGGTATTTATACACGTACCGTGCGTTACACACCTATCAACTATGTCATTAAACGACGTAACAGTGTAAAAATTAATCGCATATTCACATCATCTTTAATATTTTATTAAATTGAAGAATACAATGTTAAACGAACACGAATTTAATATATTTCAGACATGGTATGTATGGTCCGGAAACATTGTCCTTTTGTCTGGTCCGTATACTTGGGACAGCGGTTGCATCCCGAGTGCAGACAAATATTGCGGTGAGGCAAGTTTACATTTCACGTTAATGACTCAATCCCCGGGGAGCAAAACACGCCCAAAGGACCCGAGGGTTAGTAGATGGGAGTTGGATTATTGCAACTAAATCGTTATCTTGAAAATATACTCTGGACTAGGCTGACTTCTCATTGGGTCTATATGAACCCCTTCATAACCACAACCGAATGCAATGAATAAACTTCAAGAACACGTTAAATTTCACTGAATGGCAATCTACGGGCGTTATCCTGTGCATACACCCTAAAACACGACAATGTTTTAACTCACTAATCTTCTTGACATATTAATGCTGAAATTCGGAACAGTGCTAATATTCGACATCATTATCTACTAAGGCTACATGTACATAACACTTAGTTCATGTCACGGCCAACGAAGCTAACTGCATGTAGATTTTTTGGTGTGAGTTGCACAACCTGTAATAATGCTCGTAAAATAGTTCGCGATAGTATATTTTCATTTAACATTTTCATTAATATTGCAAGCAGACCGTCATAATGTACGTTTTTTTTAAATTTAATAAACGAAAAGCAATCAGTGTACTGCGACCTGGGTGCCAGACATCTCGCCTCAAAGCCAACTCGCCCCAAGAAACTTTCCCCCAAAATATGGTCAATTCGCCCCAAGTCTACTGGACCAGTCGCTCGAACCGAAAGACAACTCGCCCCAATGTATTTCGTATATATCTTGTTGCTTCTTGATTAAAATTATTTGATTTGCATATGTGCGTAAAGTTAGCGAGGCATGTATGTCTTTTAATAAACGTGTATTGTATCGGTATTTTGAATAAATCGATACAGGTCGCTTGAAATGTAGTGTTTGTGACATTTGAAAACACAATTAATTTGTAAATGAAATATTTGTTAAGTTTGATGTATGCTAATCGTGATTTTTTACGCATAAAAAATAGTGTTATGTTTATAACAAGACATGTGATGTTGATATTTATTGAAACGTTTATGTGAAATTATAATATTTTTCAGATGCATGTACGTTTTGGTGTGTGACTTTGTGACTTCGAGTAAGTTTGTTAATTTTTGGATGTTGTTTAAATCTGCCATTGAAGAAAAGTGACTTAATTGTGGACGATGGACTTTACAGTGCACTTAAAAAATAAGCGTCCAATTTATTTGGCACCAAATTTGATTCAAAATTATCGTGAACTTGGACTTTATAAAAAATGTATTTGCGTTCATCCGGTGACACATCACAGATGTATTTTGCAACATGAAAATGGTTATAAAACCTGTCAGGTGAATATGCTATATAAGTAACTGGACCGTTGCATTTGCGTAATTTGGGAAAATTATACCGCTTATAGACAATAGCTTCACCCGATTGAAACGATTTTAGTAGGCAAACAAAAAGTTCTGATAAATAAGAAATAAGAAAATATGTTTGTAATACAATTTGAAATAATTTAAATAAATACCATATATGACCAAATTGTTGGTCTACATTAGACATGTCATTAGATGGTGTTTTAAGATATATTTTTTTCGGACAAAACACATATTATATGGAATTTTTCACGTCCGAATATATTAGTACATTGCAAAAATGAATATAAAACGGATAGTTTTGAAGATTTAAAAATGTGCTTGTCGTGCTAGCGTTTATTGTAACGAAAAACTAGGAATTTGCCTCGAATGATAGACCAAACTACTCATCTGGTGTCAAATATTTATATAACCGGGAATAGTGCTCAACTTTACCCATAGACTGCGCTTTATTTCGTCAAATTTAAGTTAATAATAAGATACTTCCGTGGATTTGAAGTTTCTTTTCAGAGGCAATGTTTACAATTTTCTACTTGGCGTGCTAGCCAAAATGACGTCACGGACCACGTGGTATGGCCACACTTGATGTCTGATCGCCAGAATAATATTTTGATATTGTCTGTTGTTAGCCTATGTTGTTGTTGTGAGATTTCCGCCGTTGACTTGTCGGAGTACCCAAAAGGCTAGTAGTTCTGCCCTTGGTAGTTTGAGGTTGAAGCCTCTGGTAGTGTCTGATGCTGTCGCACAGAATGAGTGAATTCTCGCAATCACACAATTATATACGTAGGCGATAAAACACAGGTAGCCGTTTGTGGTCATTTTTCGTCACGAGGCAACCTTTCCCAACAAAATGGTACATAGTTTACGAAAATTGACCGCCATTTAGGCAATAAATCGAATAAAATGTTGATGAAGGTTATTTTCTTGTATCAAGAGATACCTACCTTGTTCATATATATCAGAATTTTTTTTATTTTTTTTTGGTCCAATATGATGAAAAATGTTGTTTTATGAAAAATTGATAGTGTTAAAGTGACTTGGCTACGCGCCCTTCACCTGTGCGATAAAACATGCTTTTGTACATTATATCAGGTAGCCGGATGTTAAAAAGTGTCCACCTGACACGATAAAATGTAAAATAAACTTAAAGGATAATACGGAAAGACGGTTTCGCACAATGAAATAGATATATACAGAGTTAATCGTTTAGTGTGCCTCCGTAAAGTACGGTCTATAGTATAAGACAATTTTTGCTTAAAAGCATAGAAGTAGCTAATGCATATATAGGGAACAAGTTAAGAGTTATCATAGTGGATTGTAACCTTACATGTATCAATCTGAACGCACTCTGGATCAGCAGACGATTTATTTCATAATCGGAGGAATCCGAGATAGCAATCTCCATGCAGAGTTGTCGTTCCTTGCTCTCACATACAACCAGCTATGCTGGTTCCCGTCAAATCACTGCGCGGAGGTTGCCGAGATAGCCGATGTCACTCTGGATCAGCAGACGATTTCATAAATCAATATCCTATCTTACGGAGGAATCCGAGATAGCCGATGTATCACGATTGAGCCGATGTATCACGATTGAATCTGAACGCTTCGGACAGTGGGCTACACCACACCGTCTGTGTGGATCGCCGTTCAATCGGGACACCTCGGACAATTCCGCCATATCGGCGATCGTTTGTGGTGTAGCCCATTGTCCGATGCGTTCAGATTGGATCGCCGTTATGGCGGAATCGTCCGAGGATTCCCGATTGTACATGTATGTGGTGAATCCATCTTCTTCCGCCCTTTTCTCTGGAACATTTTCCTTAAGATTATATTTGTTTGAGATTCTTCGAATTGCGACCTGTAAGTGTAAGCATTCTTGGTTTTTCTTATATTTTAGTATCTTTTTATCAGTTTCTTATCATTTTGAACACAAAATTGTTCATTTATTACATATTATCTGAATTTCACATTTTTACAATAGGCAAGGTGTTGTCTGTTGAACCACCGTCGACCTTGAACCACAGGTGGAAATAACGTACCCTGGATAGTTTATGGGCCCAGGAGCCCAAAATATTCAAATAAATATATATAATCATGTTAAATGAGAGAAAAATTGAAGAGCCATGACAAAAAATCCCCTACCCTCAGGGCTTTTTTTAAGCGGACGCCCGCTTGCCCGTGCCGGGTTAAAATCGTCGCGGGCAAGTGATTTTCCAAAGTAGATAGTCCGCCAGGCAAGTCCGTTGCGTATTAGCATACTTGCGGTATTTTTTTCGACTTTTCCCCTTGTATCTATTTATTTTCTTTGGGTCAATATATTTGTTTATCAAGTACAAGTAAAACGAGATTTGATTGGTCGCTTGCATTGTATAAGCCAATCTAAACGCTCAAAACAAGTTCTACTCGGCAGACGTTTCAACATGGCGGACGGTAGCGTCCAGCCGATCTTTTCTATTTTTAGCATAGGTGCGTTTACGCACCTATGCTTATGGTATATACCACATTTCAAAAATCCACATCGATTGGTTGCCCTTTATGAAGCCTTACCTGATCAAAAATCAGACGAAATATCTATTTAATTTAGTATATGGTCATTCTTACAATTTTTTTTTGTAAACGTTTTTCTAACGTTTTCTTCCAAGAATATTGCTGACACCGTTTTTAGTGAATTTTTCTAAGACCGTTTTATGTCAAAAAATCTTCTTATAACCTAAAACAAATTTCGTTCGTAAAACAATTCTATCTGCACTATAAATCTCAATCTCCTACGCAGTGGCCTCCCTTATACTAGAAGTTACTGACCGGGCGAAGCAAGGGAAGTAACTGCTGTGAGGAGTTTCTATAAAAATCTGCATTCAGAAATCTGTATTCAGAACTCAATCTGTTGTGCACGTCTGCATCTAACGCTTACCACAAGTTTTACGACAAATTCTTGACGCAGAAGAATAGGGTAGCGTCTATTTTCATTTGTGAAAACAATAGTTCGATACAGATCTGTCCGTGCTTAAATTTTGAAAGGCTTGGGTAATTATTTTTCATAAGCGTTTCAAACACTGATGTAAATGGAAAGATTATCTATTTAAATAGTCGGTAATTGTTTGAAATTATTGATTTGAGAAATTCGCGGATGGCGATATCGAACTACATTATACCACGTGACGCCATTCTTCCCTGTATCTTGCACCTATGCTTTTAACGCCATCGGCGCTCTCGGTAATAAAAGTAACTGGAAACACTCAAAGGAACAAACCAAAACAACCGAAAAAGAAAGGAAGAGAATATATGAAAATGAATCACGAAAGCATAAATTGTGAATAACTTGTATGTTACATATTCACAGTTCAAAATAGTGAGAAACTCTTCATTAAAGACATCATGATGATTTTCAATCTCTGAACAATCATTTTCACAGTACTATTTTAAGCCCTCCCCCCTTTTAATCTATGCCATAACTTGTATAGATATAGTGACAAGTATATCGTTTTAAAATTTTAATAGTAATAAACTTTTCATATGTATTGTATTCAATAGTGACTATTCAATGAAATAAAACTGTCCAGATTTTGTTTTGTTGACAACTTCATATTATAAAAACGATTGTTATTTTATTGTTGATACATTGAATATAGCTGAAATTAAATCTAGAATAATAATGCATGTGAATCAATGCTTTAAAGATCAAATGACAATAAAAAATTGACTTCAAAATAGGGCAACCAGTTTTTAATGAGGGCAAGTAGATGTTCAAAGTAACTTGCCCCCTGGGCAAGTGAGTGTCAATTTCTTACGTTAACCCCTGACCCTCTGATATTGGAATCATAACAAGGTCATTAACTTGCATTTATCATAGACCTGTCTTTGCGGGCCGCAAAAATGTCAAAAAAGCTTTAATCCAAAGCATCCCTTGGTCCTTTTATGGGCAATTGGATAACCTTTCAAAAATCGTTTACTTCAAAGAAATCTGGCCAGCTATTTACTCACAGTGGACCGATAACCAAGCAATATTTCGAGCCTGTTTGTCCACCCGAATAAATCTTCGACAGACTTTCAAAAATTAGTTTTAGCTTTTTTACCTTAATTGATAGCTTGCGTCCTATACCTTTTAAAACAACAAGGCATGTTACATAATGCATGCATATGCATTCACCCCCCCCCCCCGGTTGGATTGGAAAAATCCAAGAGAAGTAATAAGCTATAAAGGGAGATGATTTCTATACCGCAAAATGATAAATATATATTTTATTTCAAGCGGCGCAGTAGGAGGCATTGTGTTTCTGACGAACACATTTCTTGTTTTGTTTAACATCAATAATGCTTCCTACAAGGCTTTGATACTTGTTGGTTTTTTATTATTTCCTCTTATGTGCGCAGGGCCCTCAATCTATCAAATCTGCCGCCAATTTCGGCGGCAGTCCCCCACCTGAAAAGTATATTTCCCCCCCCCCCCAAAAAACTGATTTTTTCCCCCTCAGAAAAATAAAAAGAATATAAAAAAAATCGATGATTTATAGTTGAAAATTGACTCCAATATATCAAACAAGTATTTAACCCTTTTTTCACCCACTTTAATTTTGTGTTTAATCCGATATTCATTATCCAGCTTTGACCAGAATGTCTGCTTTCATTGTACATCACTTTAACACCTGTGTACTGCGATAAACAATAACACCATTTGCCAAACATCACAGGTCATTTCGGGTGTTACCATTCTCTCTTGAATTTGCTTTGAACTGCCGAAACACACCAGTGCACACATGAAGGTGTATACAATTATAACTGTAAATGTCACAAGTCAATACTGACCTATCTTAAGGTTCATGTAGAGGCTTCATTTTGAAAAATGTGGGACCCCTAGCATTGAACTCAAATTTGACTAAAGGAAGAGTGCCACATTGAAAATGTATACATATATGCTTTAAAGGTTGTTTTTCCTTCAAACTGCTACCAATTTTGTACATCAACGTATCATAACATCTACAAAATCAATCAAAATACAAAGCGATTTTAACACTAAAATAAACATTATTTTCAAAAATCTGAATCATGTTTATTCCACGTATTTCGGCGGAAAATTATATAACTAGTGAATAATATCGACATTGACGAGGGCAAGTTACGCTTAAATAGTAAAAAAAGTTTACATATCTAGAAATATCAAAACTCGAACACATGTCATTTCATCGCCATGGGGGAGGCCATTTTTAAATCAATAAAATAGAAAGAAACATGCTAAAAACTCACTCATCGCCTAATTGACATTCCAAACGGTTGACGATGACAAATGCATTGGATTGTAATCTTTCCGTTGATGTTTGCAAACTGCACGATCAGACCTCATAAACACTCAAAAGAATAACTATGTAAGAAGCATTTCACCAATGTTTACAATCGTTGTCGAATCACACGACATATATTATTGCGCATAAAATAGTACGCTTACAGACTGATAGAAAGATCGATACGTAAATCTGTTCAATTCATCACGGTATACTATTCTATAGATAATATATAATAATACATCGCTTTAACAATCTAGAAGTATAAATAATTCTTTTAAACGGAGTTTTTAATAACGAAAGTGAAAACAACGGAAGTTGGATGGATAGTCTGTGAGATGCACTTCGGCTCCAGAAAAACAATACAAATAAACTAAAAAAGACGTGTGGGGGACAATTTTCAGCTGGATAATATTTGTAATAAGGTAAGTGATGATATCTCTACGTGGTCATTTCTATTATTTAGTGCGATCTCTTGCTGATTAATGTTAAAAGTTGTTTTACTAGTTGCCACCCAACTGTCAAAATAAGTATTGTGTTTTCTCAGGTATGTGTATACACATACCCGTTTTTCTCACCACTGCACGTGGTTTCGACCGATTTGTTTTGCACGTTTTTCTACGGATCACAGCGATGGCCACGCTTTCAAAATGGGTAGAAGGAATAGAAATATAAAATCAATCGTTTGCCAATTTCTTTTTATTCGTTTACAATTTTAAATGTCGTCTGCAATCTATTTCAATTTGAGATGGTTTAAAATTTGCAATTTGGTTGAGAGGTAAATAACACAATTGTTAAGCCTTTAAAATAGAATTGTGACTCTTATTATCCACCATACCTGGATTTTTAAAAAGTAGTTACGTTTTAGTTATTTTTAGAACTTTGTTTAGGATATTTATCCAAAAAAGGCAGTTGAATAAAAACTCATTTGTTGTTTTATGACAATAATTTTCTGTGAAATGTTGCTAACTTGACCTTGTATATGTATATAGCTTTGTATTTATTCCACTTAAGGTAGTGCATATCCTTCCTAACTTTAGATTGAGATTTTGTAAATTAGTGTAAAAATATATTGGTTTTAAACCAAAATATGAATAAAGCACACAAATATTGACTGTCAAAAATGTGTTTATGTTATTCTATCCGTCTTTAGCTTTAAAAGGATATATAGTTTGACCATATTGTACCACATTCAATGAAGAAAAACCAAAGCGAAGTTTTAATGAATTTTATCCCCCCCATGAACCTTAAAAATCTTTGCGCGTTAGATACAGTGTAAACTACTTGCTTATAATTTAGATGTACTATTAAAGCCCATGCTTTCCATGAGAATGAATGACATCATTTTGTACATGGGTCTAATTTGTGCATGCTTTCTTGAACAATAAAACTTGACAATTGTTTTCGGATCACAAATTTAATTATACCCTGTCGCATTTGAAAATACTTACATGGAATAATGTTTTGTTTTATACCAAGGAATAACATATGGATATAACACTTCAATAAGGTAGGTAAATAGCGTGTTTTGAGATTGCCAAACTAAGCTAATACATACATAAACATGCATGAATAACCTGACAATTTATATCGCGCTCCGGATATATCATGGTCACGATCTTTGGTTTAAGACAAACTTTGCATGCAAATGGACACAGCACTAGCTTGTTTTAGGAACAAAAAGGACATAATGGCCGACTTTTAAAATTAAATAAGATGACTGTTATATAGATTGAGTAAAAGTCCACCTTTCTGTCCTATATAGACAGTCGCATATATAGAAATATATGTTTATAACAGTTAAACATAGTGTCGTTTTTTTTTCGTTATAAAAATTCCCCCATTTACAAAAAAATTCCCCCTCCTAAGGGCTGCAGACCCCTTCCCCAAAAGTAGTGTTAGGGCGCTGGTGCGTTTGACATCTTTTTGTGTCGATTTGCAGAGAAATAATGCTCTTTCAATAAATGGATACAAAACATTTGTTGCAGCACTTCAAATATGGCTGGCGCATTGGAAGAAACGGAACATCTAGACGGAACTGTGCAGGTTGTGGTGAATACTGGCATAAAGTCAACCCTTGCTCAACCCTTGGAAACTCCAAATTTATTCGAAAGCAACAATATTGGTAAGTGCACTTGACATTGATGTTTTTGACATATTTGGGCTTTGTGAACTTGCTTGCACATTAAAACAATCAATGTGAAGGTTACTAACTTGTACAGGGCTCACGCTGGGCTCAAATTTTAGGGAGAAGTGACTTCTCCCTGAACACTGATTTAGGGAGAAGTGAGGAGACTCTAGGGAGAGGTGGAGAGACTCGGACACAAGGGTTTGCATGTAGGGCGTTACAACACACATATGTGTATCACATTATTGAAGTATGCCACTGTAGTACACATAATTTTATTTCTTTTGTGTATCTTAATTTTTCCTGCAGTTCTTATTAACCAAGTAATAATAGACACGACAGATAAATAACTAAAATTTTACTAGCTCTATATTCAATCCATTTTGATGTAAATATCATATTATACAGACTAAAGTATTGTAAAGATAATATGTTTATGAAGCAGTAGATAACATAAGCTTAATAAAACTGTCAGACCAGATAAATATTTATGTTTGAAATATGACATTTAGCATATGCTTTCTTAGTAATTATTTGTTATGTTTTATATTCTTTCCAATTGCAATTTCATATAAATACAATTCGAAAAATGATAAACCACACCGTCCGCATCACCTCATCTGTATTCTTCATTCTATTTCTTTTTTAAAGAACTTAGAAATTAAATTATAATTGACGAAAATAATGTATCCGAAAACGACAGTCCGAAAAATTGTACGCGTTACGCACATAAAACAAATTGTGCATATCGTTTGACAGCAAAAAAATGAAAATTGGAAACCTAGCAAATATGTAATTAATATACAATTTTATTGACATATTGATTACAATAGCATAGTTTGTGGGTAAAAAACAACTAAATTATCACCTTTTAATTTCAAACGATAATCGGAAGATAGTTGTAACATCATCGACATAGATCTACTTATTTTATCATCATCCTTTTGTTAATTCAGATCGATAGTCGGTAGAAATGTAAAGTGATCAACTTAGAAATAATTTTTTTCTTGTTAGGCTCCTTTTTATTTGTTTATCTTTAAATACGATGTTTGCCATCGGCCGCTATACATGTAGTGTTGGCAGACGACAATATCAACTGTGTATTTCCATGAATGACCCAATATTATGTGTGAGCAAACTCAATGTTGATTGGGCAGCTACCATGTGACTTGAATGCTGACTTGACCAATATCGATCCCCGATTAGATAAATCTAATGGGAGAATCGGGGCGGGGTTTTCCTCAAATTAACTGTCACTCAATTGCGACACGCTCCGGGCTGCGACAGTGTGTATTGAAAAATTGAGTCAGACCTTGACTAGAGAAAACCGGATGTAGACAAATTCTGATAAGAGGGAGACTGGAAGTCGCTTTTTATCTATAATTTCTTTAATTTTTGGCAACATTTGGCGTAAGAAAGCGACTTAGTCGCTCATGTCGCCCCCTAGCGCGAGCCCTGATTGTAGTAATTGATTGGATAAGCATAATATATTAAAAATATTTGTTTGCTCTTCTATCCTATTTTCAGAAAATAGCTCATACATGTGGCATTCAATTTAAATTTGAATTTTGTAGAGACGTATATAGTAAATAACTTAAAAAAATTATCATATGACACAAAGGAGTGCCTGAGCTTTGATATTTGGTATAAATTTATCTTGTACAATATGTGTTCAAATTTGGTATACGACTTCAGTTTACATGTATTAAGTGGTCCCCCATAGATTATATATTTAACCAGGTTTTCCGAAGGAAAAAACTGGTTATTAGATTGGTGAATGTCGGTGGGCTGGCGGGCGGGCAGAACAAGCTTGTCCGGGCCATAACTTTGTCGTTCATTGTGAGATATTAAAATCATTTGGCACATTTGTTCACCATCATTAGACGGTGATTCGCGCGAAAGAATTACGTCGATATTTCCAAGGTCAAAGGTCACACTTTGAGTTCAAAGGTCAAAAATGGCCATGACTGAGCTTGTCCGGGCCATAACTACATGTATGTCATTCATTGTGAGATTTTAAAATCATTTGGCACATTTGTTCACCATCATTGGACGGTGTGTCTCGCGAAAGAATTACGTCAATATCTCCAAGGTCAAGGTCACCATGACTAAAAATAGATTTATTTTGAAACAAAGGGGGTTAATTATAAACAATCAGTTCAGTTTGAATTGTCTCCCTTTATCAGACTTTTTTATGCCCCCGGATCGATAGATCAGGCAGGGGTTGAAGAATCCACTCGACCACTTGCATATGCGAGTAAAGTTGACGGTCGGGCGAGTAAAATTTATTAAATACTCGACCGACCGGGCGAGTGCTGTTTTTCAAGTTGAGAAATATAAATTCAGTTCCAGAACTCCTTCCACATGGATACAAATTGCGAACAATTTTTCGAACGAACAAAAAATAAGTTAAGTACACAAAGAAACTGCACTTTCGTTTTGACAATGAAAAATGACGTCACGGGCACAGTACAAATAATTCTCGAAAGTGGCTGCGCTCTTTTCGTCGTTGTCAGTGCTCTAAGCTAATCGATTAAAAGTGAATTAACTGTTAAATATATTGGTCATTCCGTGAATTTTAATGTAAATATCAATAAAACAATAATACATCACTGGTTAATTATAATACTTTTTATATTTAATTAAAAATAAACAGAAAAAAGTAATTATTAATAAACAATAATACCGAATTTCGTGATCAGAAGCCTAAGGCAAAATTTTCCATATTGAAACGGTAACCGTTTGTCAATCAAGCCTGTCTTTGAAATTTTAAAATGGAAAAGGGTTCTATTTTAAAATATCTGCAAGGTGGTGGCGACAGGGAACAGAACGAATTAGAAAGGTCGTCAAAACGAGAAGTGGAAAGAATTGAGAAAAGGAAAGAGGTGCAGAAAACGTAAGGAAAGCAAATATAATCCATCAGATAATGTAGTTAATTTGTTTGCAGTTTAGTGTCACTATGTTAAGTAGGTTTAAAAGGTTCAGGTTGATCATAACTATAAATAAAGATATCTATTTTTTTAATGCAGGGCGAGTAGATTAAAGTGAAGGGCGAGTGGATTGTCAGGCCTACTCGCCCTGCAGGGCGAGTGGCTCTGGAAAAATTCTTCAACCCCTGTCGGGGGTATATTGTTTTTGTCCTTGCTGTCTGTCTGTCTGTCTGTCTGTCTGTGACTCTGTCTGTCTTTCTGTCTGTCTGTCATTCTGTCCTAAAACTTTAACCTTTGTTAAAGTTTGATAACTTTTGCAGTATTGAACATAGCAACTTGATATTAACCATGCATGTGCAGGGATGTAAATAGACGCAGAATCCTGCGTTTTGAGCAAATTAAAAATAACTCATTTTTGACGCAACTTTTTTTCTGCCGTGCGTCAATTTGACGCATCGAAAATTTGACCTGCGCGTCAGTCAGTTAACATCTCGAGTTCCATGGTAATAAATCCCGCTGTGCTCCAAATTGAAATTAATGTTTCAGTATATGAAACTTGGTCTATAATGGAGGGAATACTATGGGCGTTGTTTTTTCTTATCTCATCTCTTCCAATACACATGTCAACGTCTAAATAGTGCGTGCGCATTAACTGGGTAATTAGCAGCAGTGATTACGTGAAAATTGATTGACCATCCGATAATTGCAGGTTTTTTTACAGACTTTGCAGACGGCACTGTTAAAGAAAGTTGGCAAAAGTAATTAAAGAAAAAACAAATTGATCAAAGGTCTATTAATTACGTAGATCCACTAGTAAGTCCAGTGAGTTTAGTCAGTTTGTTAATCCACCGATAATTACGAGCAACATCCATCTTATATAAACTGGAATCGCAGTTAATTTTTTATACTAACAAGTAATAATACTAGACATAAACATTGAGAAGAAACATTTCCTCGATTAGATATAAATTCTCCGATTAGAATTAAATTGCTACGTCATGACCTTCAACATTGTAAATGGCGGACGTATTGTAAATTAACATTCAACCCGCGTTCAATTCAAAACTGGCGTTTCAATTTGCAAGTAATGGCAGCAGTAGCAGTAGCGATAGTAGTAGTTGTAGTATTAATAGTAGTAGAAGTAGTAGTAGCAGTAGTAGTAGTAATAGTAGTAGTAGTAGCAGCAGCAGAAGCAGCAACAACAGCAGCAGAAGTAGTAGTAGTAGTAGTAGTAATAGTAGTTGTAGTAGTAGTAGTAGTAGTAGTAGTAGTAGTAGTAGTAGTAGTAGTAGTAGTAGTAGTAGCAGTAGCAGCAGTAGCAGTAGTAGTAGGAGGAGGAGGAGGAGCAGTAACAGCAGTAGCAGTAGCGATAGTAGTAGTAGTAGTAGTAATAGTAGTAGTAGAAGTAGAAGTAGTAGTAGTAGTAGTAGCAGCAGCAGAAGCAGCAACAACAGCAGCAGCAGTAGTAGTAGTAGTAGTAGTAGTAGTAGTAGTAGTAGTAGTAGTAGTAGTAGTAGTAGTAGTAGAGGTAGTAGTAGTAGTAGTAGTAACAGCAGCAGCAACAACAGCAGCAGCAGTATTAGATGTAATAGTATTAGTAGTATTAGTAGTAGTATTAGTATTAGTATTAGTAGTAGTAGTAGTAGTAGTAGTTGTAGTAGTAGAAGTAGTAGAGGTAGTAGTAGTAGTAGTAGTAACAGCAGCAGCAACAACAGCAGCAGTAGTATTAGTAGTATTAGTAGTAGTAGTAGTAGTAGTAGTAGTAGTAGTAGTAGTAGTAGTAGTGTTTTGTTATATCAGAACTTGCCTTTAGGACGTTTTCAAATGTTCCCTCCATATAATCCGCGTCTGTGATTGGCCGATTATCTTGTGCGCACAATATAGCGATTGTGTTTTCCACTCAAAAAGGAAAAAAGACGCGAAAACAGAAGTTCTGTTTTCCCGTCGGCAAAAAAAACAAACTCCTGAAAACAGACTTATTTTGTGTTTCCCCCGAGTTAATTTTTTTTTGGCGACGGGAAAACATAACTTGTGTTTTTCCAACTTTTTTTTTTTGAGCGGTGATGTCACCTTAGTGCCACCTTAGGTAAGGCACTCTTAAGTGTACATATTTCGGACATGTATAGTACATTGTATTCGGATAAACAGTAATAGATACATGTATACATTGTAGATGTTCCGTGCATTTAGATTGTGTTTTGTTACAAAAGCTATCATAAGGATGATGATAATATAATGACGATAATTATGTGACAGGGGTTTTTCAGCACTGTCTGCGCCTCCAGAAAATGGAGGCAGTCCCAAAGCAAACGGACCCGATCCCAAACCGAAATTAAAAAAAAAATCCCAATTTAAAATTATTTATTTATTTTTTTTTTTAAGAATGAAGTGTCTTATAACTTGTGTGACTAACCAGTGTTTGTTTTGGTAAAAAATATCTGCTATAAGGTTTTGACTGTTCAGTTCTTATCTCAGAGTGTAACTGTAACTGAAAAACAAAACTGCAGTATTGAATAAATGTTGAACATGCCCAATATTGCATATGTTATATATAAAGAAGACAAAATAACAAATACAAACAAATTTATTTGTTAAACCACTGAATTATTTAAGCATGATAAATTCACATTTTTTCCCCAAATGAGCCGTTTCATTGAAGCAAAAATTCCCAAAATGGCTAATTTTGTCGATAAAAAATTCCCAATATGGTCAGACTCCTTTTCCCAAAATAGACAGAAAAACCCCTGTGTGATGAAAAGGTGATACCGGTACATATCTTAAAATACTTAAATGTGTTAAAAGACTTTAATGTGTTATAAGGAAGTAGATTTAAATGTACCAACTCATTAAAATATGTTGTGTTATGTATCATGATATTGTTATTTAAAAACGCAGGATAACTTTTAAGCTCACCTGATTGCTCAGGTGAGCTTTTGTGACCGGTCTTTGTCCGTCGTATGTCCGTCCGTCCATCCATCCGTTAAAATTTGCTCGTAAACACTCTAGAGGCCACATTTCTTGTCCCATCTTCATAAAACTTGGTCAGAAGCTTTGTCCCAATGAAATCTTGGCCGATTTCAAAACTGGGTTGTGCCGGGTAAAAAACTAGGTCACTAGGTAAAAAAACAGAAAAACCTTGTAAACACTGTAGAAGTCACATTTCATGCCCAATCTTCATGTAACTTTATCAAAATGTTTGTCTTAATGATATCTTGGTTGAGATCAAAAGTGGTTCCGATCCGTTGAAAAACATGGCCGCCAGTGGGTGGGGCAGTTTTCCTTATTTGGCTTTAGAGAAACCTTGTAAACACTCTAGAAGTCACAATTTTTGCCCAATCATCATGAAAGTTGGTCAAAACATTGGTTCAATTGATGTCTCGGACGAGTTCGAAAATGGTCAAGATCGGTGAAAAAACATGGCCGCCTGTGGGCGGAGCATTTTTCTCTATATGTATATAGTGGCAGTTTTCCCTATTTGGCTATAGAGAAACCTTGTAAACACTCTAGAAGTCACAATTTTTGCCCAATCATCATGAAAGTTCGTCAAAACATTGGTTTTATTGATATCTCGGATGAGTTTGAAAATGGTCGGGATTGGTGAAAAAACATGGCCGCCAGTGGGCGGCGCATTTTTCTCTATATGTATAAAGTGAAAACATTTTAACACAGTAGAAGTCACATTTTGGGCCCAATTTTCATGAAATTTGCTCAGAACATTTGTTTCCTTGATACGAGAGTTGAGTTCAAAAAAGGTTCCGGTCAGTTGAATAACATGGCTGCTTGGAGGGGGGCAGTTTTCTCATTATGCCCCCCCCCCTTTCGAGAAGAGGGGGTATCTTGTTTTGCTCATGTCGGTCCACCAGATGGTTTCCGGATGATAACTGAAGAGTGCTTATGCCAAGGATCATGAAACTTCATAGGTACATTGATCATGACTCGCAGATGACTCCTATTGATTTTTAGGTCACTAGGTCAAAGGTCAAGGTCACGATGACCCGAAATAGTAAAATGGTTTCCGGATGATAACTCAAGAACACTTATGCCTAGGATCATGAAACTTCATAGATACATTGATCATGACTCGCAGATGACCCCTAATGATTTTCAGGTCACTAGGTCAAAGGTCAAGGTCACGGTGCCCGAAAGCAGTAAAATGGTTTCCTGATGATAACTCAAGAACGCTTAGGCGTAACAAAAAAAGTTGTTTGTTTCCGGTGGCCCGACCCTACCTAATTTTTTGCCGCCGGTCCTAATCTTTTTTGAGCCCAAAATTCGAAAAAAATCGGACCGCGTATTTTTCGGCGCGCTCAATAAGCGTTCAACGTTATCGGCGCCGTACATTAAACTTTCAACATAAACAAGATGGCGGCGCCCAGCGCCATTACCGGCATTGTGTCACACCGGTCTTACTGACCTGTGTGAATGCGCGCTAAGCATTGTGGGAAACGGACTTTTTTCCATCATGGCGTTGGTAAACATAATAAACACGGAAGTGAAAAATGGTAATTAATTATTATCAAAAACAGGCCCCATCAAACCGGGCCAGCTGAAATATATACATGGATGCAGTTTGTGCTTCAAAAGGAGCCACTTTTCATGTCAGTCTATTGTTTGTAAGAATCACCTAACACGTAACTTAGACTAACTAAACAGGTTGCAAGACTGTATCTTCGAAATAGTAAATAAATCAAAATCATTAATAAATATTTATAATTTAATACCTGCTGAAATTTTAGGACGTAAACGATTTAAAATAAACGCTGTGAACATTACAAGGAATCTAACATGTAGGCCTCATGTGTGAAAGGATTAATCAGGGATAAAATAAATGGAGTTCAAAGGATCTAACATTTTGAGGAGGAAGTCATGGTATCTTGGACATTTGGCACTTTCATATATTTATTTAGTAGATACTGAAAATGCTGATTGTGCTAATTGCAACATCAAAGACGAGCAGGTGAGATTTTTACAGCTTTATTTTTCTTGACATAAAGTCGTATGTTTTCCATATAATTTATATGGCGCTCTAGTCTTATTTATAAGACGCGCAAAGAATTTAGAGATACTTTTTATATGGGCTAAATTCTTTGCTCCAAATATTACCCATATAAAAAGTAGCTTAATATTTAAGAGCGTCAAAAATTTGGACTAATGGTGCTCAATTTTAGCTCGGCTGTTTTCGGGGAAAACCCTAGGTATTGTCATAGCTCGTCGTCAGATGTCCGCGTCGTGCTAAAACCTTTACATCGGCTCTAAAATCAAAGTGCTTCCACCTATAACATTGAAACCTCACATGTATATGCACCGTGATGATTTCTACACACCACACCCATTTTGGGGTCACTCGGTCAAAGGTCAAGGTCACTAACCTCTAAAAAATTCTTTTAAATTTCATTTATTCAAAACTGCACCGCAGCCTAGCTTGGCACCCATAATGTGGTGCTCTTGTTTATATATAATTTTAAAAATGTATTAATAACCAGAATAGTTTATGCATGTATAAATAAAAAGATACAGCCATGAACAGTGTGTTTTGATTTTTAATAAATATGCTTTGATTGCGTATATGCAAAACAATTTAGTCCATATATTGTTAACTGATTTTTAAAATGTTGAATGTCACACATTTCGTACCAGTCCGTTTATATACCGAAACTTTATGTACCACTATCTGACACTTTATGTACCATATTTATAATATAAAGAGATAACTATTTTAATATGAATGTGTGTTATTGATGAAATGTATTTTGTGTGATAGTATTTATGAATTTAGACTTATATATTGGCGATAGATTTTATATTTTGTCAGATTGTCTAAGTGTCACTGAGTGTCTTAGTTTAATTTATTAGCCCAAGTACATGTAGTACTTAATAAATGATTTATCAGTCTTACCTGAAATTGAAGTAAATTATAAAAATTCATTTGTCTCTTATCTTATCCTGACTAAGGATTATAAAGTCTAAAATGTTTGTATTATATTGTATAATTGAAATATGATACTTTGAAGAGAAGAGAGAATGACCTCAATGTTCAAACTGTAAAAAAAATCAAAATTATTTCCTTCTTTAGACTTTAATCATGTTTAGAGAATGACCATAATTCATCAGGACTGCTATGAATGAATGGACAATAACACCTATATTTTATGTAGGTGGTACATAAAGTTTCAAAGTACCGGTAGTACATTAAAGGTCTGGTACATGTACATAAGGTGTTACACCCTAAAATGTTCATGGTATCAGTGTTTCAATAATGTAGTGTTTCTTATTATGTATTGCTTAGGTTGTTTTGTTTCAAATTTCAAATTTGCATTTATTTTAAAGCATTTTCAGTCACTTTGTGAATTCTATGTTTTTTGTAATAAGGTGAATTATGTTGTACATGGTGTCAAATATTAATTCATGGTCGCTATGGTGTAGAGAATGATGTCCGCTGGGCGTGGGTACGATCAATACTCTGGGAGTTCTCCTTATCATCTCCATGGACAACAAGTTCTGGTGTACCAAGTAGTAGTAGTGCAACCAAGAGAAAAAAAACAGTATATCCTAGCATATCATGTATAATATGTGTTTGACATGATTACTGTTGTATTGTACCACTTTTGTTCTTGCTTATGCACATATTTATATTGTATGTTTTTATATTGAATAATAAAAAAAAAAAGAAAAAAAAAAAAAGTAGTAGTAGTAGTAGTAGTAGTAGTAGTAGTAGTAGTGGTAGTGGTGGTGGTGGTGGTGGTGGTAGTAGTAGTAGTAGTAGTAGTAGTAGTAGTAGTAGTAGTAGTAGTAGTAGTAGTAGAAGTAGTAGTGGTAGTAGAAGTAGTAGTAGTAGTAGTAGTAGTAGTAGTAGACTAGTAGTAGTAGAAGTAAGATCAGTAGTAATAGTCGTAGTTGTTGTTCTTGTTGTAGTAGTAGATAATTAATTAATTAGTAGTAGTAGTAGTAAGAGTTGTAATGGTTGTGTTTGTATTTGTATTGAATTCTGATAATACAACACAATGATGCTGCTGCTAACAATGATGATGATGAATATGATAACGCTGCTGCTGATTGTGATGATGATTATATGATGGGACTTTGGTATTATAAAATTTGTGAGGTTCAAACACAAAACCTGTTGGATAATAAAACTTCTCATTTTATGACAAAAGAGCTAGATTGTAGAGTAAAAAATAAGTATAAAATTCGCTAATAGGAAAGCTACCATTAAAGGACCATGATTTGTGGGCTTCATCAAAAGCAATACATGAAACAGTTATATCTCTTTCAAATGCACTCAATATTGCTGTTCCAATTGATATGCTCAGAAATGCTTCTGGATGGGCATACACCAATGAGTACTTTCCTTCAGTTATTTCCTCTAAAGACACATTAACAACACTGTCGCCCTTAGCAGGAATTCCGGACGCCCCCCCTAAGATGTTCCCTCACCAGACATTTACCCCATTTTAGTTTTAGTCTTTACATTACCCCCCTCCTCACAATAAATTTATAATGGTTTGGTTGAAGTAAAATCTTGATTTATTATCAAAATGATTTTTTTGCTTATGTAATCTTATGTAATTAACTTTTTATATGAAGCAGCTTGTTTGTTGTTTTCTTTGGATTAATCATTCATTATTTTTGTTAAACTGTTTAAGGAGTGCATGTAAATCATTAGTAAGACGTGCATGTTGGTGTACTAGAGGAATACTAGAGGAATACTAGAGGAATACATGAGATATTCTCAAAATCTTGCACACGTTGTTTTTAATATGATTAAATAGGATCAATTGATGAATTAATTCAGTTTGAGTCAACTTGGGCTGGGTTGTAGAACTATAGTTATTTGTTGTTTTTAATCCAATTAAATAGGGTACTATGTAACTGTCAAAGAAAATATGCATTCATATGCATATAAGCCAAGTTTTGGATGTCACTGATATTTTCAATTTTACTAGTACCTAATTAAGACTAATTAAAACAGAATTGGACTTTCCTTGCAAAGTATTTATTATTAATAATAAAATAAGCTAATGTAATCAAAACATATTGATATTTTAATAAATTAACTCAATGATATTAATAATATTTAAATTTGCCCCAAAAAACTAGGGCAGGTAGATAGGAAGGATTTTTTTTTTAAAACCAACAGTGTTGTCAGTGTAAAATATTTGTAAACCTTCTTCAATTTCAGTTTCACATTTTATGACCTTCAACACATTCTATGCTACTTTATTTTACTATGGTAAGTCATTAAAGTGTTATTTATTTTTCAACTATATAATGTGCTAATCTCATATAATAAATTACTACCCCATTTAAAGATGACACCTAATCTAAATTCATTAATACACTAGTTATAATTGTTTTATTGTAACATACTATTCCACTAAAAAATGACCACCATAGAACATCAATGCGGTGCTTTTACTAAAATTTTCATTGATCTCAATTATTTAAAGAAAAAAATCTATCAAGCACTTATAAAAAAATATATAATTAGGGTGTCAAAATTTAACAAACTGAACAAGTCAATTTGAACTTCTCTTGCAATGCAAATGGAGCCACTTGAAATACCAAATTGTTCCCATACTAGTCGGCAATATAGTTATGACATTGTGTCTATTCATAACATGCATCAGATACACCTTCTGAAACTTTTTAAGCGGTTTTGAAAACGCTATTTCATTGCAAACTTTCGTCAATAAAGGATACATGTTGTTATACAACCGAAAGTGAAAGTACAGTTTAAAAAAATGAATAAAGAGCGAAATTGTTGAAAACTTGCGAAAATTTTAATTGATACTAACATAAGACCGTAGGACTGAACAAAACTATACTTAACTTTTAAATCATAACATGAAAGTTTACTTATAAAGCAAATTCTTCATTCATCCGCGGACTTCTTTGTGTCGTAGTCATAAATGCCTCCAAATGGAGGTGCGTGATGCGTCTAAGTATAGAGGTGACAATAACGTAGTGACGTCACTATTTATGTATAGAATGCCATTACCGGATCATTACGCATAGCGGATCACTTTGATGTTCAAGACTGCGTTTTGCGATAAATAGTTGAAATTGTTAGATGATATTTTGCACATAGCATCTTCAAGGCCTATTATTTAAACGCATTGATTGAGTCGTAATTGGAGCGTCTCTTTGTCAAACATTTCGGTATGTTTTGCTGACATGTATATACGACTTTGTTGACTTCTGTCTCGTTTCCAAATCGAGGTTGAACATTTTTTGTGGCCACTTGCTATAACTCTGTTGGAAAGTAAGAAGTTTACCCATTATTTTAAAGGCCATTTAGTAGTCTTTCGGCATGCAAAAGTCCATTTCAGTTTTGATTCATGTTTAAGATTTTGTCTGCGTGTAAAAATAAGACAATGTGCTGAATCAGTTAGCAACGGTAATTTTTAATCAAACTGGTGTTAAAGAAGTCTCAAACCGTTCATTGTTTTTCACCAGCATAACTTAATTACGCTACTGATCCGGTAATGGTAACTTGGCTGTACTGTTGAAGGAAAAAGTAATACCAGTTTGTGTCTTTGCCAAAGTTTTGACAATTTTAAGTCATTCAAATGGTCTGCAACTGACTGTTTTAATAGCTTGCTGGATGGTTTTGTAATTGGCAATTCAAGATAGCAATTTTTTTTCCACAATGGAATACAAAGTTTAAAGATTTCATGTTTTAAAATCCTCTTTAACGACTGGGTGCATCTCTACTAAACTGTTACATTGGATCTCCAAGAAATGAATATTGCCTAGAATTATTTCTGGCAGGATTATGGTCCTGTGTCTTTTTTTTCACTTTTGAATTTATTATTACAAAATTGTGTGTGTTCAACTCCTCTGCTTGACAAATTTTGCTTCAACTTTCACAGCTGAATGTAAAGATGATCATTATGGTAGGACTTCTGACTGCAAACAGTTAAGCCATTTTTCATTTTGTCTACTGTATATATAGTGTATTTGTCTCTGTCCAAGCATAATTGTCCATGTCAAAATTCTAGTTATATTTAATAAGTAAAAATGTTATCATTTTCAGGGCAAGCACAATCATAGTGCTATAGTGGGGGACATATTGTTTTTGCCCTGTATGTTGGTTTATTTGTTTGTTTGTTTGTTTGCCCCAACTTTAACATTTGCAATTACTTTTGCAAGATTGAAGATAGCAACTTCATTCTTGGCATACATGTGTATCTCATGGACCTGCACATTTTGAGTGGTGAAAGGTCAAGGTCATCCTTCAAGGTCAAAGATTTAGCTTTAAAGCGGCGCAGTAGGGGACATTGTGTTTCTAACAAACACATTTCTTGTTTAAATTTATAAGTATAGTTTGATACAAGAAGCATTAAATGTCTGCTTTTCTGTGCTTGGTGTGATTTGATTTTGTGCTTGTTTATTGATTTTTGTGTGTGTAATTGTATGTATATAATACAAGTCGTAATAAATTTTCTGTTCTGTTCCTGAAATTCATGGGTAGATAGACCCCACGCCACCAGTACATAATAAAATCTGAAAATGTGGTCCTTTGGGAACATTAACTGCATCCAAGAAATATAAAAGCACATCCGGTTTGATTGGGTCTTTCCATGGTGATAATGTTAAATGCAACACCACTGGCGTTCCCGTAGCACTGCTTTTGAGGTATTTAATATATTATAAATAATAAATAATATAGAATACACTGCATGAACCCAAAGGACCAGAAAGTATAACAACACTGAATCCCTATAGACACTGAGGGTCAAGCTCTCTGTGACTTGTTATAGTTATGCCTTTTATTGGTCATAAAATGGTATATTTAAGCCGTTGCCAGAAGTCAACATTAAACTCGGAATTAAGGAAAGCAACACATTCAATATTAATGAACAGCAAGTTTTTATTTCATAAAAGCATTTAAATATAG
Source organism: Dreissena polymorpha (assembly GCF_020536995.1). Taxonomy (NCBI): domain Eukaryota; kingdom Metazoa; phylum Mollusca; class Bivalvia; order Myida; family Dreissenidae; genus Dreissena; species Dreissena polymorpha. The sequence continues at coordinate 138,934,253 of NC_068357.1, forward strand.
TCATATAGCATTACAGACATCATCAAATTTATTGTACATACAGTTATACACAAAACATGAGAAGAAAATGCACCATGTACGACAATTTCTAAAAAAAAAAATATTTTTAAAAATAAAATTATTTGCCTACCTACCTACCCTAATTTTTTTGGCCATGTCAGTGGAAACAAACGATTTTTTTTTTAGGCCTTATGCCTAGCTAGGATCATGAAACTTCATAGCTACATTGATTATGACTCACAGATAAACCCTATTGCTTTTCAGGTCACTAGGTCAAAGGTCAAGGTCACGATGACCCTTAAAAGTAAAATGGTTTCCGGATGATAACTCAAGAACGCTTAGGCCTAGGATCATGAAACTTCATAGGTACATTGATTATAACATGTTGATGACCCCTATTGATTTTCAGGTCACTAGGTCAAAGGTCAATGTCACGGTGACCCGAAGTAGTAAAATGGTTTCCGGATGATAACTCAAGAACGCTTATGCCTAGGATCATGAAACTTCATAGGTACATTGATCGTGACTCGAAGATGACCCCTATTGATTTTTAGGTCACTAGGTCAAAGGTCAAGGTCACAGTGACCTGAAATAGTAAAATGGTTTCTGGATGATAATTCAAGAACTCTTATGCCTAGGATCATGAAACTTCATAGGAACAATGAGCATGACATGCAGATGACCCCTATTGATTTTCAGATCACTAGGTCAAAGGTCAAGGTCACGGTGACCTGAAATAGTTAAATGGTTTCTGGATGATAACTCAAGAACGCTTATGCCTAGGTTCATGAAACTTCATAGGTATATTGATCATGACTGGCAGATGACCCCTATTGATTATCAGGTCACTAGGTCAAAGGTCAAGGTCTCAGTGCCAAATAACGTATTTACACAATGGCTGTCAAGGTCACGGTGACTCAACTTAGAAAAATGGTTTCTGGATGATAACTCAAGAATGCTTACGCAGGATCATGAAACTTCATAGGTATATTGATCATGACTCGCAGATGAAATAATGATGAAACTTGACCAGAATGTTTGTCTGGGCAATATCTAGGTCAGGTTTGACATTTGGTAAAGATTGATTGAACTGACTCCTCTCAGGTGAGCGAACTAGGGCCATCTTGGCCCTCTTGTTAAGATATTGTGTTACTCTTAGAGCATATTTTTATCTAAAAAATTGAATAATACAGACAAAAACACAACGCGCTTCAAAATTGATCCCAGCATTTTTTTAATTTGACTTCTCAAGATTTCAGTCCAGGGGTCATTGACTCCTGGTTTTTAAAATCTATTGAAATCTCTGATGTGTATCTCATGGACTGATGGAGCTGCCCATTTTCAGCGTTTTTTTTTTAGAAAAAGGGGAAGACGCTGGACGCTGGGTGAAAGGGGAAAATAGAGTGCGAAAGAGACATATTTGGGGAAAAAATAAAAACTGTTTTAATCAATGTCTATAACTCATCTACTCTGATTTCAGGGGTTTTTCACCACTGTCTCCGCCTCAGGAAAATGGAGGCATTCCCAAAGCAAAAAAAACGGCCCCATTCCAAATCAAATTTAGATGAAATTTTTCCCAATTAATTTACAATAAAGAAGTTTTCTGTCAAAATCATAAAAAAAACGTTAACAAACACTAGTGACATTTATGTAGACTTCCCTTTATCCATTACATTTTATAGCATGCGCTTAACGACTCAGATGTAAGCACGTTTAGTTTGAGGATTCTTCTACCAAAATTTACAGCGATAAAGTGCCAAATGTTCTGCATGACTTTGCAAAAATTAATAGGAACCGCAAACTACACATTCTAATCCAACTCCATAGACGCTTATTTCTATTTTAACGTGATTTCGCGACCACCGCAAATGAGCTAGTATTGCGATGGATAATTAAGCAATCAAAATTAACAATTTTCTATTCAAAGCTAAAATAAATGCTAAAAATGATATGTTTTAGTGAAAAATGATATTCTTGGAGGGGAAATGTATTTTGAGCGGATACATTCTGGTAGGGGAATATGCCGACTCTTGGCGCCACTTTTTTAGTAGAAAAAAACCCTGATTTTGAGTGGTGAAAAGTCAAGGTCAAGGTCATCCTTCAAGATCAAAGGTCAAATATCATTGTATTTTTCTTTCCTCAAACTTTAACCTTCGTTAAAGTTTTATCATAGCTTTTTTAATATTGAAGATATCAACTTCATATTTGGCATGCATGTGTATCTCATGGAGCTGCTCATTTTGAGTGGTGAAAGGTCAAGGTCATCCTTCAAGGTCAAAGGTAAAAAAAAGTATAAAAATCATTTCACCATTCAATCTCTTACTTACTTCTCGTTGAGCTGCACATTTTGAGTGGTGAAAGTCAATGTCAACCTTAAAGGTCAAAGGTATAATGTATGGCTTCAAAGCGGCACAGAAGGGGGCATTTTGTTTCTGACAAACACATCTCTTGTTCAAATTGAAAACCTGGTTTTGTGACAGTTTTGTCCCTTGTTTAAATCATGCCCCTGGGGTCATTAGCCACACATGAAGGTCATTTAACAAGATTATTCAAGTAGTGCTTCGGCCTTTCAAACTGGCAACACCTTATCACACAGTTGTACAATCTTGGGCCATCTTGGCCTTCTTGTTAATGCAGTTTTGTAGCATGTTTATTCTTTTTAACCAGATTTTCAATACTTATACCATCGTTACGAAATCACCATTGATGTCTGTCTCTCTGTCAGTTAGTAGACAAAAACTTGTCTGCAGGCGTTATCTCACACTTTTGAATCATACAAGCGGTGTCCAACAAATTTATAGCCCAGAGCCTGAGGGCTTAATTTTTAGCTCGACTATTATATATGAAATATATATAGTGGAGCTATCCTACTCAACCCAGCGTCGGCGTTTCCGTTCCGTTAGCGTGCAAATGTTAAAGTTTTCGTAATACCCCAATTATTTTCATTGTCCCTTGACATATTAATTTCATATTTTGCATTCTTGTTTACCAACATGACCCCAACCTATAAACAAGAGCAGACAACTCTTAAAAGCATTTTGTCATAATTATGGCCCCTTTTCCACTTTTTATATGCAGCAAATGTTAAAGTTTTCGTACTACCCCCATTTATTTTCATTGTCCCTTGACATATTGGTTTCATATTTTGCATACTTGTTTACCAACATCACCCCAACCTATATATACAAGAGCAGACAACTCTATCAAGCATTTTGTCATAATTATTGCCCCTTTTATACTTAGAATATGCATATTATTGATAAATCTATGTTAAAGTTTGTGTACTACCCCAAATATTTCCTACATCCTTTGACATATTGCTTTTATATGTTGCATACTTGTTTACCAATATGACCCCAACCTATAAACAAGAGCAGACCACTGTATCAAGCATTTTGACATTATTATGGCCCTTTTACACTTAGATAATTGAACATTTTGCTTAAATTGTCATAACTTCTTTATTTATGATCACATTTTATTATTACTTTGACAAAACAGCACTTACCTGAATACCACAATGGATTTCACCCAAACAATACCCCACACCCCTACCCAGAATCTCTCCCTCCCCCCAACCTCCCCCCCTCAATTTTTTTTTTAAACATCATCTAATAAATTACCACACCCCACATTATACACCCCTCTCACCCCCCATCCCCCCACCCCCCCAAAAAAATAAAAATATTTTTTTAAACATCATCTCATAAATTACCCCACATAACATTATAACCACCTCTCACCCCCCCCTACCCCCCCATACCCCCTCTCAACCCCCCCCCCCCCCAAAAAAAAATTAAATTATGTTTTTTTTCCTTTTTAGCTCACCTGAACACAACATGCCCATGGTGAGCTTTTGTGATCGCCTTTTGTCCGTCGCCCTTCATGCGTTGTCCTTTGTCAGTTGTGCGACGTCAACATTTGCCTTGTTCACTCTCTAGAGGCCACATTTGTCTGATCTTCATGAAACTTGGTCAGAAGATTCATCCCAATAATATCTTGGATGAGATCGAAAATGATTCCGGTTGGTTGAAAAACATGGCCGCCAGGGGGCGGGGCATTTTTCCTTATACGGCTATAGTAAAACCTTGTTAACACTCTAGAGGCCACATTTATTTCCAGATCTTCATGAAATTTGTTCAGAAGATTGGTTTCAATGATATCTTGGATGAGATCTTAAATGGTTAGGTTTGCTTGATAAACATGGCTGCCAAAGGGCGGGGCATTTTTCCTTATATGGCTATTTATGGCTATAGTAAAATCTTGTTAACACTCTAGAGGCCACATTTATTGTCTGATCTTCATGAAACTTGGTCAGAAGATTCATCCTAATAATATCTTAGACTAGTTCGAAAATGATGCCCGTTGGTTGAAAAACATGGCCGCCAGGGGGGCGGGGCATTTTTCCTTATATGTCTATAGTAAAACCTTGTTAACACTCTGAGGCCACATTTATTGTCCAATCTTGATGAAATATGGTAAGAAGATTTGTCTTAATGATATCTTGGATGAGTTCGAAAATGGTTACGTTTGCTTGAATAACATGGCCGCCAAGGGTGGGGCATTTTTCCTTATATGGCTATATAAGGCTAAAGTAAAATCTTGTTAACACTCTAGAGGCCACATTTATAGTCCGATCTTCATGAAACGTTATACTGTCAAGCACTCGAATAGTCGAGCAGGGGTGGCGAAATCAAATGTCCGAGTTGCCCGAGCATACATTTGCTTGTCTGGGCAACTGATCTTTTTCAATTAAGTTGTCCGTGGACAACCAGTCGGGTCGAGGAATACAAAAAAATACATTGAATTAAAGCCGTAATTAATTTTTGCAAAACCGGATGTTGACATGCGATTACATTGTCAGTGCAATTTGCGGAACAATCAAGCTAAAATACGGGCACTCTCCTGCGCAGTGATCTCCCTTATTCTATAAGAGACCGGGAGCATGCTGCATTTTCAACATTCTTCCTTACTGTTAGACAGTGCACAGACTTTTTTTTATGTTACAATCAGACATTCTATACATGATGGTGACGTCACTAAGTTATTGTCACAAAGATCGTTTGTTAACACATTGACAATCAGATGGAAATACAAGTATCGAACTAATATGATCAAAACACGGTCTACCTTATTACAGACGACCATTCTATACATAGATGGTGACGTCAATATGTTATTGTCAGTAAGACCGGAGTGTACACAATGACAGACAACTTTAACGGTAAAGATGGAACGTTTTTAAAAAAATCTTCCTCAACAGAGCAGAATAATTATAACACTCGCGTTGCAAGATTTAAAAGTCTTTATATTGTTTATAATATACTGCTATAATGAATGCACCATGGAAATACAACTATAACTAAAACAAGCAAATACTACTCATTTTAATTAATTCCACATTATTTAACATCAGGCTTGTCGCATTTGGAAAAAATATGCCGGTTACCCAGACAGGCATTTCAGAAAAAAACAACATTAAAACGACATATTGGATGATGATCATCCAACGAAATATGTATCATGGCATCTTATTGGTAAAACTATACTTAACTGACCAATTATATCCATTTAGCCATTAAAACAACGTAAACTAAAGTAACAAGAAGTATCGAAAATAAAATTGAGGTTAACGGACACTAACTTGTACAATGTAAAATGATAACATTTTTGGAGACCAATGGCGAGTGCATGTTATAAAGATATCACTAGAACATTGTTTATGTTTAATAAACAACCTTTTGAAAGCCATGCTCCATTAAGAAATGCATTTTTTCATGACCTTATCTACTGGAAAAATATGTCAAAGCTATCAAGATCTTTTTTGTTAGAACGCAATTGCCGATATTGCGACTGAGTTTGAAGTAGATGTTGTGAAACCAGTCGGATTTGCTAATTGTACGTAACAAACTTATTGCAAACATCAAAACAATGAGCAATTTCATTTTCATGATGTAGAAATGGGTTTGCTCTTGAGTTTTCAACTTTGAAACAAATATGATTTGTTTGCATTCATTTCACATTTTGCCGGTCTCCGGGACCGACATTCTGGTTAAACCTGTCGGACCAAATGGAAATCTGCCGGTCAGGACCGGCGGACCGGCAATTTCGCCAAGCCTGAACATTTATCAATAAATGCGTGTATAGTTTATATAAACAATAACGGACAAGTGTAGTTAAGCAACGGACAAGTTAAATTTCTTAAATGGTTGTCCGTGGACAAGTATACTTTTTTGAGATTTCACCACCCCTGCCGAGCGCGCTGTCCTCTGACAGCTCTTGTTTGTATTGTCCTATCAGAATTTCTAAGCACAAGCCTGACATGCTTGAGGTGTATTTTTCTAGGATCAGCAGCTGGATATGCGTGCATGAGAGCCTATAGGAGTCTACAGCTAATGATATTTATACCCCCACAAACAAGGTTTAGTGGGGTATATAGGAGTTAACTTGTCTGTCGGTCGTCGGTCTATCAGTCTGTATTAAGTGTCCGCTCTCGAAGAAGAGGGGGTATATTGCTTTGCTCATGTCGGTCGGTCGGTCGGTTGGTCGGTCCGTCCACCAGGTGGTTTCCGGATGATAACTCAAGAACGCATACGCCTAGGATCATGAAACTTCATAGGTAGATTGATCATGACTCGCAGATGACCCCTATTGATTTTGAGGTCACTAGGTCAAAGGTCGAGGTCACGGTGACCCGAAATAGTAAATTGGTTTCCGGATGATAACTCAAGAACGCATACGCCTAGGATCATGAAACTTCATGGGTAGATTGATCATGACTTGCAGATGACCCCTATTGATTTTGAGGTCACTAGGTCAAAGGTCAAGGTCACGGTGACCCGAAATAGTAAAATGGTTTCCGGATGATAACTCAAGAATGCATATGCCTAGGATCATGAAACTTCATGGGTAGATTGATCATGACTTGCAGATGAGCCCTATTGAATCTGAGGTCACTAGGTCAAAGGTCAAGGTCACGGTGACCCGAAATAGTAAAATGGTTTCCGGATGATAACTCAAGAATGCATACGCCTAGGATCATGAAACTTCATGGGTAGATTGATCATGACTCGCAGATGACCCCTATTGATTTTGAGGTCACTAGGTCAAAGGTCAAGGTCACAGTGACCCGAAATAGTAAAATGGTTTCCGGATGATAACTCAAGAATGCATACGCCTAGGATCATGAAACTTCATGGGTAGATTGATCAAGACTCGCAGATGACCCCTATTGATTTTGAGGTCACTAGGTCAAAGGTCAAGGTCACGGTGACCCGAAATAGTAAAATGGTTTTCGGATGATAACTCAAGAACGCATATGCCTAGGATCATGAAACTTCATAGGTAGATTGATCATGACTCGCAGATGACCCCTATTGATTTTGAGGTCACAAGGTCAAAGGTCAAGGTCACGGTGACCCGAAATAGTAAAATGATTTTCGGATGATAACTCAAGAACGCTTTTGCCTAGGATCATGACACTTCATAGGTACATTGATCGTGACTCGCAGATGACCCCTATTGATTTTCAGGTCACTAGTTTATTCTGTTTTCACACTGTCCAGTAAAGAGACTTACAAATTGAATTTTTGACACATGTTCATTCATAATGATGTATAAGCCTTTGTTTCTGTGCCAGTAAATACTATGTTTATGGAAATGACGTGAGAATTCAACATTTAAAAAACCAATGTAATATGATATGTAATATTATATGGCAACAGGACAGTTGTGATTTGCTGGGTCAATTCTATTTAGCTTGACCATCCAAGCGGTTGATAGCTTTGACAAACTGGTGGTCTGAAACATTGAGAAAATGTCACGATTCACTGACAATAAATCAAACATGTAATTCTTGCTACGCAACTTGCATTTAATTTTGTCAATTCAAATTATACATCAAAATATAATTAATCATTGACATACAGTGACAAAAAACATATTCACACAATGGCTGTCACTACAACGGAGAGCCCATATGGGGGGCATGCATGTTTTACAAACAGCCCTTGTTCAAGAAGTTTTCATCCGATCTTCACCAAACTTGCGGGGTCAAAAACTAGGTCACGGGGTTACTTAGTGCGTTTTAAACATTCAGCATGTTGTCCCCTCTCTAATTCAAGTAGTTTTCATCCGATCTTCACCAAACTTGGTCAGATGTTGTATCTACGTGATGTCTAGGCCAAGTTCGAACATGGGCCTTGCTGGATCAAATACTAGGTCATCCGATCTTCACCAAACTTGGTCAGAAGTTGTATCTAGATGATCTTAAGGCCAAGCTAGAACATGGGCCTTGCCGGGTCAAAAACTAGGTAACGGGGTCAATTATTGCGTTTTTTAACATTCAGCATGGTGTCCTCTCTCTTATTTAAGTAGTTTTCATCTGATCTTCACCAAACTTGGTCAGAAGTTTTATCTAGATGATCTGAAGGCCAAGTTTGAACATGGGCCATGCCAGATCAAAAACTAGGTCACAGGGTCACTTAGTACGTTTTACACATTGAGCATGGTGTCCGCTCTCTATTTCAAGTAGTTTAAATCCGATCTTCACCACACTTGGTCAGAAGTTGTAACTAGATGATGTGTAGGTCAAGATCTCTAGGACAAGTTTGAACATGGGCCATTCCGGGCCTAAAACTATGTCATGGGGTCACTTAGTGCGTTTTTCACATTCAGCATGGTGTCCACTCTCTTATTCAAGTAGTTTACATCCGATCTTCACCAAACTTGGTCAGAAGTTTTAAGGAGATGATCTTAAAGCCAAGTTAGAACATGGGCCTTTCTGGGTCAAAAACTAGGTCAAGGGGTCACTTAGTGCGTTTAAAAAATTGAGCATGGTGTCCGCTGTTTTTTGTGAAGGCGACATGCAAAATATTATGTGTCAATGCGGCATGTGGGGGTATTCGTCACGTCTGTGACAAAGCTCTAGTTTGTATTGGTTTAGATTCCAATAATTATCAAAAATTGTATCAGTAGTTTATTTAACACCCAGTCAATCATACACTTTTCTTCTCTTTTAATGTTGCACAGTTGCTAGCAACTATGATTTGATGTCATAAAACACAAATGAATGGCATACAACAAGACAAATATGAAAATAATAGCAATTATAAGGGTGATGTTGTGAAGGTCTGGCTTCAGGCAGCGTCGAAAAACGATAAGGAAAATTTGCGGCGTTGTGACCTCAAATGGGAAATAAGTGTTGTTGTTGCTTTGCTAAAAAATGCTTTTAAATTAGGAATATAAGTGTTTTCAGTATTATATTTTCTTAGGTTGAACTTATATGGATGGGAGATGAACAAAATACACATGTATTGAAATCTAAGATAATAAGAGATGATAAGTAGTTGTGCATGTGTGATATTTATCATCCTGCATTAAAAACTTTAACATCAGATTGTTTGTCAGGGGGTTTTCTTGTTCACTATTGTTACAAACTCATTTAATAATATCACCATTGAAGCTGTTTACAAAGAAGATAATTCTGTGCAGTATACATGTTATTATCTGCGTAAAAGCAGCCTATGAAGGTATTTAGCGCCCTAAGTGAAAGCTCTTGTTTTTATTATCATAGGCAACAACTGGAACCAATCCAATACTATGCAGCGTCCTGGTGTCCTGTGTTCCTACACCTTGGCTAGGCTTTCAAATCTGATGTTCAATGAGGTCAGTGAATAAACTTAGCAAAAAAATGCTAACAGAGATGCTACATGTATGTAATTGCCAATCATCAATGATATTATGAGCTGTTGGCTGATTTTTCAATTCTGTTCTCAGGACTTATCCTTGGGGAACTTTTCAAAAGTTCAACTGTTTCAGTCCACTGCAAACCTGTATACATGCTTTTTTGACACTCCTTGTTTTGTTGTAAATTGTAAAAGTAAAGGCATTAAATAAAATTTAGGGATTAATATAATACATGTATATAGTTAGAGTTGCTTAAAGGTTATGTAATTTGCTCCTGTTTGAGCTTTTGTTCTGTACATACACACTAATGTTTGCTAAATACAATGTGTAGGATGTACCTTAATGTTTTGTACCTTTCATATCTGATACTGTATTGATGCCATCATTACCCTTTTGAACTGATTTAGATAGATATGCATAACAACACCACTTAAAACTCACCATAAATGTTTCTGTTTATACATGTTTATACTTTTTGCAATTTGTAGAATAAAGCCATTCTGTGCTTGAGTATGGGGAAGATCCAGAAAGCGTTGAGGCAGGCTTGTGAGAGTTTTAAAATCCTGGACAACCAATGGACCCAGTTTAAGGGGCTCATCCACAGAGTCATGGGGAAGCCTTTCTTGCCAACGAGGCCTCTTGCACAAAAGGAGGAGACTGTGACAGGTATGGTTTAGCCAGAAAAACTACCATCAAATTTGAGCTTAAGCTGATAGTTCTAATATTCTTATGCAGCTTTTGTATATACTTTATATTTATGGTTCACCATTGTAATAATAATAATTAATGGTTCACCATTGTAATATTAATAATCCCAAATTACTCCCATGCTAACATGGTTGACCTCATACAAAATTAGTACATTAATACCATTCTTAAATAATTGTGAATTCCAAACATTTTAATGCAGCAAACTTTTAGCTTATTTGAGCATACAGTATGCTTTTAGTGACCTTTTGTTATTGTCGTTTTCCTTTGTGCAAACATTTACCTTAAGTAATAAATCCACAAAAGGTCACATTTCTTGCCTAGACTTCATGAAACTTTACAATAGTTTTAAACTTGCTCATGTGGGATCAAAAATCTAGGTCAGTACATGTACGTGAAATTAAAGAAAAACCTTGTAAAGAAAAGAATTTATATTTCTGTAAACTTGGTCAGAACATTTGTCTTTAGTGATATATTTACCAAGTTCATATTGCTGATGTGGAGTAAAAAATAAGGTAACATTTTTATGTGTTTCGAGATGTTTCCTCTTCAGAAGAGCCAGCATCGGACCCTGAGCCACAACACAATAAAAGGAAATCCAGATCCACAAAGAACTGGACAGGAATATCCGCAGAAAGAGCAAGAGTAACAGATGCAACTGCCAGAAGATCAAATGAAAATGAGAATCATTGTCATAAACACAACATCAAACTTCCATTGAATGTCTGTAAGACTGTGTTTGTTGCTTTGGTGTTGTTATTAAGAATGTCATCTGTCCAAGCTTGCTCACCTATGCAAAGTCCTCAGTCTGCCACAGTAGGACGCAGTCACACATGTTTTCAGATTTCTCAACACAAAGATTACAATGTTAATGATGGCAATGTAACAATTGGTGGGTGTAGCACTCTTGTTGGACCTGGCAGTGGAATGGTGGAACCAGACCACACAAACAATTATGTTGTTAGCTTCAATGGTTCGCATTGCTGTGTTACCCTGAACAATTGGCCTTGTGGGAGGGACAAGAACATTTCTTTCACAAGTACGGGTGGGACAGATTGTATCTATGACATTCTGAAAGGCCTGCCTTGCTCACCCAATTGGATTGATAACAATTCTTGTTCACGCTATGTGATTATTGTCATCACATTGGCTGTAATCTTAATAATTATAATAGGGATTATAATAGTTCTATTAATAAGATTTCGCAAGAGAGTAGGAAAGTGGATTCGCTGGCGTTTTGGCACTAACAGGGGAACTTATGACATGACAGATCAAAATGAAACAAGTTAGTAGAGCCATTCTGCATTAAGCTCAAACATAGATGACAAGGGAGCCCTCCATGATACCATCTAAGACTACCATAGTTAGGATTCCATTTGGGGCCAGTCATTTCAAGGTAACTGTTGCTTAAAAAATATTATAAAAATATTTCGCTCAATAACGTATGTGTTCTGAAATTTTGTGTGTAGGTTGCATCAAGACCTAGCTTTGGACTTCACTATTATTTATAAAAAATAAATAAAGAAGTAAACTTTTTACATTATGAAGGCATAAAAAAGGATCTTTCAACGTACATGGCCTCATTGAAAAATATATAATTGAAACAGTATTAAGTAAATGCATACCCCACTTTGGCAACCAATATAAAACTAATAATTCTGATTTCATGCAATAAGTTATTATACAATATGTTAAATTAGAACTCTGAAATTCCAACAAGCCAAAGAAAATTGAATGAATACTTGGTCAATGATGCCATACAATCGAAAAAAGTTGATGGACAAATGTTTAAACACACAAATAATACATATATTCAATAGTTACAAACTAGGATTATCAACAGAATATTGGTAACAAACCCATCCCTTTTTTAAATGAGCTTGTTGGAATGTAATACATACTTCTTTTGCAAAATATCAGAAAAATCTGTTTACCATTTATTCTGGGATTGTAACGCTGTACACATACTCATTAAAGATATCTCTGAGAGCTTACAAAATGCACAATTAGTTATAGTAATAAACTGAAAAATGTTACTTTTTTTCTATACAAATGTCAACAGCTTTATTCTTTTAATGGAAGTTTAAAGTGCTTTATTTGAATGCAAAAAGAAAGAAGTTATCCAAAATTGTCAGGGATTAAAGGCTTACCTATTTTTTTTGCTTTAAATATGTATTCAAATACAATGAGTGAATGAAATGAGTGAATTTTTTTGACAGTCATAAGACTACTTTGTTATTCATAATTACGTTTATAAAACATTAGTGTTGTTTTTAACATAGCAATTCTCTTATTCTCAGTCACTATAAGTGCTGTTAACCTAGCAACTGTCATTATTTTATGAAACTTGCAACATGTGTTTTACATGGTGAATTGTTTTGTAATTCGATTCAAAATAAAATTATTTTGTTGTAAATATATGAATGAACTCTTGCGTAAAATCAAATTTTGTCCATATTGTCCATTATTTTTGCAACTATCAAATATTACATTTAAAAAAAATAAGTTACAGCTTTTTTGTAGCTATGCAGTATACCGGTATATTATAAATTTGTTTACTAAATACAGAAAATGAATGTATTTTTTTAAACTATCTCTTTTATATATTTTTTTAATGTATTGCTTATAAAATACAATTTAAAAAGTAAATAATTGAATTCCTGGTTTTATGGAATGGTTGTGTTTCAATCAATTTTAAAATAACTTACTACTGAAGGTCACTCTTAAGCGTCGAAGGTCAAATACAGCAGCGTTTAATGTCTGTAATTATTATGTTCTTCATTTCATCTATCACTTTTAAAAATAACATTTTGCATTGAAGAACTGTCTCCCTAGATCAAATTTCCTGGTCATACTTAATTGTCAATAGACATTTCATTCATGTTACAGATTGTCCCAAGTGTAACTTCATCAGTTAACAGAAATTTTAAGTAATATGCCACACATGTTCACCATTTGGAAAAGATGTGTTGCTTGCAAGGCTTGTGTCCTTTGTCAAAGATCCAACTGGTACTGACAGGTTTAGCTAAAAAAAGTCAGTACTAGGTTAGCAAACGAAATTAAAGAAAAAGCTTGTGAACACATGTGCAACATTTATTGCCCCATTCTCAATGAAATTTTATAAGAAAATGTGTACCAATGGTACACATGGTTTTATTAACTAGGTCACTTTGTCAAATTAAAGAAAACACATGTGAACACTCAAGGCAGTAAAGAAAAAGCATATGAACACTCAAGATAGCACATTTATTTTTCAAACATCATAAAGCTTGTTTCTATATCTGTCCAATAATATCTCTGCCAAGTTCAAACAGGGTCAAATAGGGGTCAAAAACACTTCGTCACAAGGCGAAATGAATGAAGTCACATTTTTAAGATATGGTTCCAGTCAATTGAAAAATATGGCGGCATGAGACTGTGCAGATTTCCTTACATGTATGTAGCTATAGTGACACCATTCAAATACTGTACAAGTCATAGTTTTCACCTACTCATGGAACATGCTAATGACATCGAACAATTGTGTTGTTATTATGTCTGGGATAAGTTGTGTTTTTTCATACACATAGTAAAAGCATTTCTTTTCAATAAAAAGTATAATATGCTAATCCAAATCCTAGGGACCCTCATCAAATGCCATGATTTCATATTATAGATTTACAAGATAAGTATTGATGCAAAGCATCAAAGGGCGTAGGGAATTTCAGCGTAAAAGGCACTCAATGAAGTTACATGGAACGATTTTGTTCTACTGTAATTATAAATATATTGGCCGATTATTTTAAACAAAATAGAAAAAGATACTGGTATAACCATTATCTATGATTTGGTGTTATAACCCCCAAAAAACCATTATTTATGATGTTTTGTTATAACCCCAAATAATCATTATCTATGATTTTGTGTTGTAACATCCAAACAGTTCATAGTTCATTTTATTTACATTAGTGCTATTGATTGCACTAGAGGCTACATTTTTCATTCAGTCTTGATGAAACTTTCTCAGAAGGTTTATTTTAAAAATACCATGGTAGAGAATGAATCTGGGCTCACGCACATAAAAAACTAGGTCACTATTTGAAGATTAGACTTAAAAACTAGATCACCATATCAAGTCTTCGAAAATTGGTGTCCGTTAACGCGGATGAGCGCTTGAAGGCTTTCATGCCCCTCTTGTTATCCCTCGCCATAGGGGGAGGGATATTGTTTTGGCGTTGTCCGTCCATCCATCATTCCGTCCTTCCATCCGTCTGTCCGTTCGGCACTTTTGTGTCCGGAGCCATATCTTGGAAGTGCTTTGGCGGATTTCATTGAAACTTGGTAGGAGTATATATATGGATAAGAGGATGATGAACGCCAAATGGCATTGTACACCATCTGTTAATAACAGAGTAATGGCCCTTTTTATCTTGAAAAAATGCTTTTTTAAGTGTCAAATATACACTTTTGTGTCCAGAAGCATATTGGCGGGGAATATCAATTCAATGAATTTGCTTATTTAGGCATAAAGTTAGGCTTATATGATAAGACAAAAATCAAATGGCTGTAAATATGCAGAACAGTATGTTGTATGTAATAAAAAATATTTTTCCTCTGTTCATAGGTTAAGGTTTCCCTGGTTTTAAATCATGAGGAATGGAAATCTTGACAACGCTAGATGAATTGCCTACATAAAACTAGTTAACACATGTAAAAGGGAGGGGTTTAAACATAAATTACCAAAGCACCAATTAAATAAATGAGCAAATTAATATCACATATGCTAGTATCCACCTTCAAACAGACATGTTAATGTTTTCTTCGCCTTAAATAAGCTCTCCATGACAGAATTTGTTAAAGATATCTAATTATCCCCTGCCATAGGTGGAGGGATATTGTTTTTGGCGTTTTCCGTCTGTCTTTCCGTCCGTCCGTCCATCTGGCACTTTTGTGTCCGGAGCCATATCTTGAATGTGCTTTGGCGGATTTCATTGAAACTTGGTATGAGTATATATATATGGTGAAGAGGATGATGCACGCCAAATGGCATTGTACACCATCTGTTAATAATGGAGTTATGGCCCTTTGTATCTTGAAAAAATGCTTTTTTGAGTGTCAAATATAACACTTTTGTGTCCAGAAGCATATTGGCGGGGGATATCAATTCAACGAATTTGCTTGTTGCTTGCTGTTTTCTACAGACAATAATAAATTTTGTATATATATTTTGTTTCATGCATAAAATTGTACATGTTGACCTTTGAACATTCTATTTATTACGACTTGTTCCAAAGTATAAAAATATCTGCGTGTACTTGAATATTTGAATAAACTTTAACAGTTTATGAATTTTGCAAACAATGAAATAGTATAATAAAAAAAATGTTTTAAACATTTTTATTTGCATTTTATACACATGTACAAAGTCTTTTTTGGAATGTACACTGTGCTGAATTATAATAGCTTTTATTCTTTAAGAATGTTTACAATTATTTTAACACACTTATTATTTATTTACATTAAAGTTTTACAAAATAATAATAAATGGAACAGAATAACTTAATTAAGTTCAGTTACTGTTGCAAATGTTTATGTTCATGATGTAAGTTATATGTTTATGCCCCCTTTCGAAGAAAAGGGGGTATATAGTTTTCTCACTGTCCGTCAGTCTGTCATTCAGTCTGTCAGTCTGTCACACTTTTCGTGTCCACTCTCTAATTCAAATAGTTTTCATCCGATCTTTACCAAACTTGGTCAGAAGTTGTATCTAGACAATATCTAGGTCAAGTTTGAATTAGGGTCATGTCGGGTCAAAAACTAGGTCACAGGGTCACTTAGTGCATTTCAAGGATTTAGCATGGTGTCCGCTCTCTAATTGAAGTAGTTTTCATCTGATCTTTACCAAACTTAGTCAGAAGTTGTATCAAGACAATATCTAGGTCAAGTTTGAATTTGGGTCATGCCGAGTCAAAAACTAGGTCACAGGGTCACTAAGTGCATTTCAAGGATTTAGTATGGTGTCCGCTCTCTAGTTGAAGTAATTTTCATCCGACCTTCACCAAATTTGGTCAGAAGTTGTATCTAGACAATATCTTGGTCAAGTTCGAATATGGGTCATGCTGGGTCAAAAACTAGGTCACGGGGTCACTTAATGCATTTCAATAACTTCTATCAAAGCGTTTATTGTTTGTTTGTTTGTATTTTTATGGTGTATTTGTAATTTGTATGTGATTTTATATGTTTCTTTCTGGGTGTGAGTCCATTATCAGATTAAGGGTACAACATCTTGCCCATAATTAATTTGTGTTTTATTGTTATATGCTTTTGCTACTGAATCAAATAGGTACTTGGATTTTATAATCTATGGCAAAGCATAGGACTTACTATCCCTTACTCTCATAGTATAGGTCCTCCTCATAGTATCGTGCCTTTAACGAAAAACTTCAAAGGACACATGACTTGTTTATTTATGTATAACAAAGTGTTCTTTTTCTAAGTTCTTGCCTTCCATCTGGTAAAGTCCTCAAAAAGTGGTGTCCAATAACTCAAATAAGCGCTTTAGTTCCATCATATCTCTCTTGTTTACAATTGTTCAAATTGCTGCTTCTGTTTGTCATGTATTTCTTTATTAAACTATAGTCTATACTGAAACATTGAACAATTGCTTGCACCTGTTCTGTTGCTTCTATTGGTCATGTTATGAAGTATTTAACATAAGTGTTACTATACTGAAACATGTGTACAATTGGTTGCACCTGTTGCTTCTATTGGTCATGTTATGAAGTATTTAACATAGTGTAACTATACTGAATTATTTTGAATGATTGCATTCAACTGCTGATTCTATTAGACATGTTATACTGTATTTACTATTTTGTACAATTTCTTTTTTTTCTTATTCTTATTTTCATATTTTAGAAGTAATAAAGTCTTTAAATGATTGGCAAAGATTTAATTATGATGTCAAAAAACATGAAAAAAGAAAAAAACATACAAGGCACAAAATGAAATATCCCATTTATATTAATTGTATCAGTTAGTGAGTACATTTTATCCCATTTTCAACGCGACATTGACGGTATAACACCTTATAAAATATACTAGCCTGTATTCAACACTGAGATATACCTATCGCTTGCACGGACTATTTTTAGCTATTGTCATCACCTTGGCGTCGGCGTCCGGTTAAGTTTTGCGTTTAGGTCCACTTTTCTCAGAAAGTATCAATGCTATTGCATTCAAACTTGGTACACTTACTTACTATCATGAGGGGACTGGGCAGGCAAAGTTAGATAACTCTGGCGTGCATTTTGACTGAATTATGAGCCCTTTTTGTACTTAGAAAATTGAAAATTTTGGTTAAGTTTTGCGTTTAGGTCCACTTTTTTTCAGAAAGTATCAATGCTATTGCATTCAAACTTGGTACACTTACTTAATATCATGAGGGGACTGGACAGGCAAAGTAAGATAACTCTGGCATGCATTTTGACAGAATTATGTGCCCTTTTTATACTTAGAAAATTGAAAATTTTGGTTAAGTTTTGTGTTTAGGTCCATTTTATTCCTTAAGTATCAAAGCTATTGCTTTCATACTTGCAACACTTACTAACTATCATAAAAGGACTGTGCAGGCAAAGTAATGTAACTCTGACTGGCATTTTGACAGAATTATGTGCCCTTTTTATGCTTAGAAAATTGAAAATTTGGTTAAGTTTTGTGTTAAGTCCACTTTATTCCTACAGTATCAAAGCTATTGCTTTCATACTTGCAACACTTATTAACTATCATAAGGGGACTGTGCAGGCAAAGTTATGTAACTCTGACTGGCATTTGGACGGAATTATGGGCCCTTTATACTTAGAAAATTGAAAATTTGGTTAAGTTTTGTGTTTTGGTCCACTTTACCCCTAAATTATCATAGATATTGCTTTCATACTTGGAACACTCGCAAGCTATCATAAGGGTACAGTAAAAGGATAAGTTGCATAACTCTGGATGTCATTTTTATGGAATTATGGCCCTTTTTTGACTTAGTAACTTTGAATATATGGTTAAATTTTGTGTTTCGATCCACTTTACTTCTTGAGTATCAAGGCTATTGCTTTCAAACTTCAAATACTTTCATGCTATCATGAGGTTACTGTACCTGGCAAGTTGAATTTTACCTTGACCTTTGAATGACCTTGACTTTCAAGGTCAAATTATTAAATTTTGCTAAAATTGCCATTACTTCTTTATTTATGATTAGATTTGATTGATACTTTGACAAAACTACTCTTACCTGACATACCACAATAGACTCCACCCAAACCATCCCCCGTGCCCCTCCCCTCCCTCCCCCGAATCCCCCCTATTTTTTTTTTAAGATCATCTCACAAATGACCACCACACCCTCACACTATACCCCCCACCCACCCCCCAATTTTTTTTTTGTAAACGGTTAAAAAACACAACTATTTATTTTTATTATTTTATGTTTGAAATACCCTCCAACCATCGCACCCAAGAATCCACCCCCCACCCCCCTCCCCCAACCCAAATCCCCCCCCCTCTAAATTTTTTTGTTTAAGATCATCTCACAAATTACCACCACACCCTCACACTATACCCCCCCACCTCTTCTTCCCCCCCCCAATTTTTTTTAAGATCATCTCACTAATTACCACCACACCCTCACACTATACCCCCCCCACCTCACCCCCCCCCAATTTTTTTTTTGAAACGGTTAAAAAACACAAATATTTATTTTTATTATTTTATGTTTAAAATACCGACCAACCATCGCACCAAAGACACTTATTGTAACATTTTCCCCCTAAAAAATGTGACAATTTATTATAAACGCAACTTATTTCACATGTACATGCAGGAATTGTCAATTTATGACATTTTCCTTATTTCGTGTAATGTGCATTGTTTATAACCCATGCATATACTTTTGAGATTTAAGAATGTACAACAAGCCATACAAATATCGCACAATTCATAAATAATCTGCAATATTTGCTTTCCGATTTAATTCACGTTAGGCAAAGAGCTGTGTTAAGTATAAGATGGAAAAATAGCACCACACTGGAATTCGGAACGTCCCATTTTGTACATGGGTATTATCCACTCATTTATTTGTTGTGTAATGGAATGTTTTCATTCTTTGTGTATTTATATATTAAATTATTTTCGTGTACAATAAGCGCATTTACAATAGACAAATAAAACAGTGTGCAAGTTAAAACATAATTATGTTTGTATGCAGAAATCTGCAAATGCAACCGAGTTTACCAAATTTGCTAAACTGTCCGGTTCATTTTAACAGCAGTAATGTAGAGTACATGACGTAGCGTGTAACGAAGAAGAAAGTTTATTGAGTTCGTAAACTCATTTGAATATAGTGATAGGATGGCATAAGGGTCTTTATTTAACTATGCTAAAATAATTATTAAAGACCCTAGATGCAAAATCGTCAATTATTGAGTTATATGGATTATTTAATGGATTTTAAAGGACAATTAAAGGTAAGATATTAGTTCGAACTCGTTTTGCTTTTTTGTACTTTTGTCGTTCCCTGTTCTCGGGAAAATGATTTTAACATGGGCGCCATTGATGCATCTGATCGCACACGTCATACCCATAACATTATATAAAAAACACGTTCTGCGCGTACTTAAATTCGTCGTCCGAAGTCGGAAAACGTATTGCCCTGTATATAAGTTCAAATAAAGTGTCTGTTTACTCGTCGAAATTGTCAAGGTCGTCAACGGTGTACATGTATGTTGACATCGACATCATTTTTTCAGGAAGCAATCGCCGCCATATTAGATTTTGATTATTTTCTTTCGAAAATAAAATGAATTATAGTAAAGTAAAATCTTCTTTTTGCGGTCGTAATGTGTTACAAGGTCGGATACTGCGTAAAATTGAATCGAGGCATATGGTGATATTTTTACTTGTTATACAGTTAGTGTGTGAATTTTTTAAAGACTATTTTGCGTACCAGAACAAATACATTTATATCACTACGCAAGGTTACATTCGTTAGATTTTAAGCGCTTTTAAGACTGAATTAAAATAATTGTTAAGGTTATTAGATCTATTTATGTTAAAAGTCACGTTGAAAAAATCAAATGGGATAAATAGAATACTAGGATTAGCGTTGAATACAGAAAAGTTTATGTTGCTCGGCTCGAACACCGAAAACGCTCGCCAAAGCTCGCGCTCCCGGCGTTCTAAGCCTCTCAACATAAACTTCTCTGTATTCAACGCTAACCTAGTATTCTCTACACACACATAATCATTTGGTAGTTATGACAATCATCTTAATGGACTATTAATAATTGGTCTGACTAATTCTGTGTTTCACCTATCTAAACAGACAAGATCTTGCTATCTGCGTTTGGATAGACGTTTTCAATCTGGCTTAGTGGCCAATAGTTTCGATGCGACTACTGATCTCTTAGCATAACATCATCACCAACATTATTAATGTACAAGTTATTTAGCTCCAGCTGCCGTTTCTATCTTATTTTGCAAGTATTGTAAGAACATAACTGACTCAGTTTATTACTGTACAAACCTTTGCTGCACAATAATGTATTGTAACGACAATGATGCCATAAAAACACAATCTGCAACTGGGATATTAGTTCAAGATTCAGCATGAAAGAGAACGTTTGAGTTTTTCAGGTACATGCTGAAATAAACAAGCTGGAATTAACATGTCTTGATTGTGGTAGCAATGTTCCGTGTTTAAGATATATGTTGATCCCCATAGGATCTAGACCAGCGCATACATTGTACATATGTTTCACTGGAATTACCTGTATTTTACATGAGCATACCTTTTCACAAGTAAACAAAAAAATGCACCAAAAGTATACAGGTACAACTATACAGAAAATTGTGTAAAGTTTCTAATTAAAGAATCTATACAATAGGTTTATAATAACATGAAGAAATACTTATGCATTTGTGCATAATGTTTTTATTGTTGTGCAGCTAAAATTAAAAACATTGTTTATCGACTTTTATCCTAAATGATTTTATAGAACAAATACGACTCATAAAGAAAAGATAAGGTTTTCTCCACGGTTATTTTTAGATCAGGTTTCTTCCACACTTATTTTAAGAACATTACGTAGGGGCTAGTTTTTTTGGCCTTTCACCCTTGATTGCGTCATTTAGGTCATTGGGTACGCAGTCTTTTAACGAGTTTACGATTGATTATTATAATATTATGAATGTGAAAAACACAGTGTTTGGATATAAAACTGGAATGAAACTGGTGAGACTGCATTTCCGATTTAGTTAAAATGTTGAATGTACTCGAATAACGCGATGTTTTTGTCCATAGTCTTAAACTAAAAATCCAGATTGAGAAAGAAATAGCCCTCAGTAATGACACATTACAAATCTTTGAACAAAAATGGAATCGGATTAAATTCTCATAATGTTTTGTCCACTTATATACATTTTCACTCTGATGTTAGTTTATCTTTCTAAAATAGTTTTGTTTATGTCTATATATATATAGTTTTTCAATCTGACAAGATCATTGTGAAGAAACAACAAAACACACAAATACAGTATGCTTTCTTCCGACTTTTTACAACTCATCATTTTTCATAACTATTCCTCTGTTGTTCTTTTCTTTTCTCTCTAAAAAAATAAATAATATATATATATATATATATATATATATATATATATATATATATATAGATATATATATGTATATATATATATATATATATATATATATATATATATCTATATATATCTATATATATATATATATGTATATATATATATATATATATATATATATATATATATGAGCATATCTTGTATAACATGTCTGAACTGTATTGCTTTAAACAATCACTGTGTTGTGTGACCATATACATGTTTACATTATATGTATGATATTGAATAAAAAAAAAAAAAAAAAACGCGATGTTTTGTTGAACAATTGATGAAATAAATTTAAGAAAAGTGTCAGTGAATTGTTCTTTAACTTTTCGAAGGAAATCGATGTCGAATTAAAATGGTAATTTCTTTGATGGTTTAGTCGTTCCTTTGTCAGTCGATCAAAGAATGTCTATCCACAAAGAATTGCCTGCTTACATCCAGTGCTTTAAAATGGAAAAGATGGATGGCGATGAAGAAATTTGTCTAGAATTATAACTCGTCATGAAAGCAAATTAAACATTACGAAAATAAACATGGACGTGGTTATTATACAACTTCGGTGAGTAGAACAATACTTTTATATAAGTAAGTATAAAGTGTGTAAAAAGAAGAGTTGTTTAAAGACTAAAATTAACAATATCGGCGGGAATAAATGCCGAATCATGCTTCACGTAGCCACGGTATGTGTCTACACATTTTGTGAATTTCAAAATGGCGGGAGCCATGTTTGTTTTTTGGTTTTACAGTGGTGAAACAAGAATTGTAGTTTGAACACAACCGTCTGTGTTCTTTTGAGTGTGTTACATTTGGAACGCTGATTAAATTTGAATCGAGGCGTATTGCGATATTTTGTCTCGTTACTTTTCTTTTGCGTGGAATTCTTAAGGACTATTTCGATTTCCGTAAACAGGAAAGATCACAATAAATATTACTACGCAATGTAAGATTCAGTTAATTTAATGTGTTTTTGTTTTTATTTTAGGAATAAATTAAATAAAACAATATTTTAGGATAAATAGAATACTATGTTAGTGTGATTGTGTACTTAAATTTATCCCACTCGTGTCAGAAAGGCTTACAAGGCTCGGCAAGCCTCGCCATGTAAACCTTTCTTCACTCGTGGGATAAATTTAAGTACACAATTACACTAACATAGTATTCTCTATTTATCCTACAGCTAAATGATTTTATAGAACAAATACGACTCATAAAGAAAAGATAATGTTTTCTCCACGGTTATTTTTAGATCAGGTTTCTTCCACACATATTTTAAGAACAATACGTAGGGACTAGTTTTTTTTGGCCTTTCACCCCTGATTGCGTCATTTAGGTCATTGGGTACGCAGTCGTTTAACGAGTTTACGAGTGTGTGTGTTTACGATTGATTATTATAATATTATGAATGTGAAAAACACAGTGTTTGGATATAAAACTGGAATGAAACTGGTGAGACTCCATTTTCGATTTCGTTAAAATGTCGAATGTACTCGAATATCGCGATGTTTTGTTGAACAATTAATGGATTAAATTTAAGAAAAGTGTCAGTAAATTGTTCTTTAACTTTTTGAAGGAAATCGATATTGAATTAAAAGGGTAATTTCTTTGATGAATAAGTCTTTCCTTTGTCAGTCGATCAAAGAATGTCTATCCACAAAGAATTGTCTGCTTACATCCAGTGCTTTAAAACGGAAAAGATGGATTGCGATGAAGAAATGTTTCCAGAATTTTAACTAGTCATGGAAGCAAATTAAACTTTACGAACATAAACATGGTTTTTACACAACTTCAGTGAGTAGAACAATAACCCGTAGATGTTTTACTTTTTTACGTCAGTAAGTAAAAAGTGTGTAAAAAGAAGAGTTGTTTATAGACTAAAATTAACAATATTGGCGAGGATAAATGCTGAATCATGCTTCACGAAGGTGTAAATTTCAAAATGGCAGCCACTCGTGTTTTTGGTATTTTACAAATGTGAAACAAGAATTGAAGTTATAACAAAAACCGTCTGTGTTTTACTTGAGTGTGTAACATTTGGAACGCTGATAAAATTTGAATCGAGGCGTATAGCGATATTTTGTCTCGTTACTCTACTTTGCGTGGTATTCTTAAGAACTATTTCGAGTTCCGTAAAAGGGGAAAGATCTCAATTTATATTACTACGCAATGTCAGATTCAATTAATTTTGTGTTTTTGCTTATATTTTATCAATTAAATACTACTATTTTGATTGCAGCAGGCATAAATTATGTAAAAAAATATATTGTAGGATAAATAGAATACTATGTTAGTGTGATTGTGTACTTAAACTTATCCCACTCGTCTCAGAAAGGCTTACAAGGCTCGGCAAGCCTCGCCATGTAAACCTTTCTTCACTCGTGGGATAAATTTAAGTACACAATCACACTAACATAGTATTCTCTATATATTTAATGGTATTATGGTATAAGCGTATCCTTATTCACCCCCAGAAACCCGATATGCTGTGAAAAGTTGGATGTGCTTGGAAAAGTTGCTGATAAATTTTTGCTGAATTTCGGTAGGGTTAGTAAATCCAGTTCAATAATTGTTAAAGGGCATTTTTGAATTAAAATATATTTTGGTATATTCAAAGGAGGTATGTTAGAAAAATCCATATCTTGACATCTTTTGAACTGCACCAGGTCATATCATTTTTACAACATGTTGAATGTAAAGTCGAATTTTTCCACCAATACCATTTTTTTAAAGAAACCCTGGCGGATATGTTACTCGGTGACATTGGTTGATATAATTGTCGGTGCAAAAACTTTTTCACATGCATACCTTTAAAGAAATTTGTAAATAAAGTGCTAAATATGGGATAATTCCCTGCATCGTCGACTTTAAATAGCCATATTTCAATAAATCCTGAATAATAGTAACCAGGATTTTAGTAACACATGGTAATACCTCCTTTGCATATACAAATATATATATATATATATATATATATATATATATATATATATATATATATATATATATATAAATTCAAAAATGACTTTAAACAAATAAAGCACTGGATTTACTTAGCCTACCGAAATTCAACGAAATCTATCGGCAACTTTTCCAAGCACATCTAACTTTTCACAGCATATCGGGTTTCCGGAGGTGTTATTTATGAAAACAATCAATACTATGTTTGCCCCTTCATAATAAAGAAGAACTCCAAAGGAACTGCCGTGTTAAACATTCACGTTATTTCATTTGGCACATTTGTTTGAAATTTGACAAGACAGAAAGACATAGAACAGGCAATACATAAAGGGTACCTTAGTTAAAGCTCAAAGCTTAAAAGTAAGAGCAGCTAGGATACGAGTTGCTTACCAGCACTTGCAGGTTTATAAAATAACCTTAGTAAGCTCTAATCAAACGATAGTTATACATAAAGAAGAGAGCCATGAACCACACCTGATATGATGCAGAACAGCTCTGGCATCAGGTGAAAGTCATTTTTTATTAAAAATTATCATTGAATGCATTTGGCTAGTTACAATCTTCACTTTATTTGAGGATTTATGTTAATGTGTGACTTGACCTAATAGCTAGACTTTTAATCTTAAAACACACTAAATGTCTTGTATAATTTTTCGACATGTGATGGGTTGTTCTTTACTTGCTTGCATAAACGGTTCCTTTAACTATATCTACTTAAAGAACTCAAAGTGTAAATTTGTCAAAAGTCACAAAATGGGTACCAAAATCACTTCCGCGTTCTTAACAAACACGTACGATATGACTTATGAACATCATTAAGGAACTAGAAATGCTCAATACATATTGGTTGAAAATAACGCATCAGAATGTCATTAAAAATAGTATTCATCATTATGAAGCCAACCAATTTTGGTAAACACGGGAAGCAGCTTATAATAAAAGATAATTCAACCTCCATGAAAATGTCGTTTAGACATTTGAGACATGTTCTGAGAAAACTGGGCTTAATGCATGTGCGTAAAGTGTCATCCCGATAAGCCTTTGCAGTCTTCACAGGCTAATCAGAAACGACACTTTCCGCCTAAACTTGAATATCAGTAAGGAGGGACTTCCTTGAAATTAAAAATACCATAAAGCGGAAAGTGTCTCTGATTAGCCTGTGCGGACTGCACAGGCTTGTATGGGAGACACTACGCAAATGCATTAAGCCAAGTTTTCTCAGAACGCGACTCATTGTATCGTGAACAACTTAGCGTCCTTACCTCGCCTGCTTTTACTGTAGACTCCTCTTGCATCTTGCGTCCGACCCAGGCGCGTATGGAGCTTAGACAAATAAGGGTCGCCGTCCGACCCAGGCGCGTATGGAGCTTAAGACAAATAAGGGTCGCCGTGCGACCCAGGCGCGTATGGAGCTTAGACAAATAAGGGCTGCCGTCCGACCCAGGCGCGTATGGAGCTTAGACAAATAAGGGCCGCCGTTCGACCCAGGCGCGTATGGCGGTCAGACAAATAAGGGTCGCCGTCCGACCCAGGCGCGTATGGAGCTTAGACAAATAAGGGTCGCCGTCCGACCCAGGCGCGTATGGAGCTTAGACAAATAAGGGTCGCAGTCCGACCAAGGCGCGTATGGAGCTTAGACAAATTAGGGTCGCCGTCCGACCTAGGCGCGTATGGAGCTTAGACAAATAAGGGCCACCGTCCGACCCTGGCGCGTATGGAGTTTAGACAAATAAGAGTCGCCGTCCGACCCAGGCGCGTATGGAGCTTAGACAAATAAGGGTCGCCGTCCGACCCAGGCGCGTATGGAGCTTAGACAAATAAGGGTCGCCGTCCGACCCAGGCGCGTATGGAGCTTAGACAAATAAGGGCCGCCTCCCGACCCAGGTGCGTATGGAGCTTAGACAAATAAGGGTCGCCGTCCGACCCAGGCGCGTATGGAGCTTAGACAAATAAGGGCCGCCGTCCGACCCAGGCGCGTATGGAGCTTAGACAAATAAGGGCCGCTGTTGGACCCAGGCGCGTATGGAGCTTAGACAAATAAGGGCCGCCGTCCGACCCAGGCGCGTATGGAGCTTAGACAAATAAGGGCCGCTGTTGGACCCAGGCGCGTATGGAGCTTAGACAAATAAGGGCCGCCGTCCGACCCAGGCGCGTATAGGGCTTAGACAAATAAGGGCCGCCGTCCGACCCAAGCGTGTATAGAGTTTAGACAAATAAGGGCCGCTGTCGGACCCAGGCGCATATGGAGCTTAGACAAATAAGGGTCGCCGTCCGACCCAGGCGCGTATGGAGCTTAGACAAATAAGGGTCGCCGTCCGACCCAGGCGCGTATGGAGCTTAGACAAATAAGGGTCGCCGTCCGACCCAGGCGCGTATGGAGCTTAGACAAATAAGGGTCGCTGTCCGACCAAGGCGCGTATGAAGCTTAGACAAATAAGGGTCGCCGTCCGACCAAGGTACGTATGGAGCTTAGACAAATAAGGGTCGCCGTCCGACCCAGGCGCGTATGGAGCTTAGACAAATAAGGGCCGCCGTCCGACCCAGGCGCGTATGGAGCTTAGACAAATAAGGGCCGCTGTCGGACCCAGGCGCGTATGGAGCTTAGACAAATAAGGGTCGCCGTCCGACCCAGGCGCGTATGGAGCTTTGACAAATAAGGGCCGCCGTCCGACCCAGGCGCGTATGGAGATTAGACAAATAAGGGCCGCTGTCGGACCCAGGCGCGTATGGAGCTTAGACAAATAAGGGCCGCCGTCCGACCCAGGCGCGTATTGAGCTTAGACAAATAAGGGCCGCCGTCCGACCCAGGCGCGTATGGAGTTTAGACAAATAAGGGCCGCCGTCCGACCCAGGCGCGTATAGAGCTTAGACAAATAAGGGCCGCCGTCCGACCCAAGCGCGTATGGAGCTTAGACAAATAAGGGCCGCCGTCAGACCCAGGCACGTATGGAGCTTAGACAAATAAGGGTCGCCGTCCGACCCAGGGGCGTATGGAGCTTAGACAAATAAGGGTCGCCGTCCGACCCAGGCGCGTATGGAGCTTAGACAAATAAGGGTCGCCGTCTGACCCAGGCGCGTATGGAACTTAGACAAATAAGGGTCGCCGTCCGACCCAGGCGCGTATGGAGCTTAGACAAATAAGGGTCGCCGTCCGACCCAGGCGCGTATGGAGCTTAGACAAATAAGGGTCGCCGTCCGACCCAGGCGCGTATGGAGCTTAGACAAATAAGGGTCGCCGTCCGACCCAGGCGCGTATGGAGCTTAGACAAATAAGGGTCGCGGATGGGGAGGTTGCTATAGGCATTCCTCTACAAACGAGCATTCTTATAAAAGTCGATGCAATACGCGGCTGTACGGCCTTATTTTATTCTTGTTATAGTGGAGATTCAAGATCATTTGAGTTGATATTGCATTTTATTTTAATATCATTTTAAGTATTTAAAGGATTTAGACGCGGTATTTAATAAAATGACGTCATGCGTCATGCGTCAAATCGTGCCTACTTTGATAAACACAGTACAGACATGCGTCTGATCTTAAAAGAATTTCGATTATATATGAGTTCCTTTAAAAGTTGCATTGTGAGAAAAATTTATTTAATGACCATATATTAATATAAGGAAACTAAATACATAACATTAGCATTCATTAACGTTTTGCAATTCATCATTTTAAAAAAGCTTGAAGAAATTAATCATATACAGTTTTCCTATGCTTGATATTCGACGCCAATTAGTTGTATTGCAATATTGCATTCGTCATAATTAGAATTACGAAAACAGACTGTTGATCTTAAACTGAGGCTTAATTAAATATTAGATTGAGCTGCATTCGCTCGTCTTGCTACAAGGGATGAGCATAAATCATGACGAATTACATTTGCAAAAATTAGGATAGGTTTAAGAGCAGAATGCATCAACAGTGCAGCATGCGTTTCGTGACAGATTTAGAACACGTGGACAAATATATTGACGGGGATTATTGTGGGGTTTTCACCTTGATGTTACGGAAGTAAAACATTTTCAAGAAAGCCTTCCACCACGTAAAGCAATTAGATTGGAAGAAGTATCCTTTTCGAAGATATGGAAATGTCGTTGCAATACTATTAATAATTGTAAATAGCTTCTTTCGTAAATAAATCAATATGTTTTAGTCATTACTATTTTTATCATTATCATAATTATTGCATAAAAAATAATAAACGGATTGCCTTACACTGTTTGGGTTATTTAATTGCTCATTGGACCACGAGTATATTCGTAAAGAACCAACATCTATTATGGAGACTTCGCAGCGTACACGGCTATTATAGAGACATCTATTATGGAGACTTGGCAGCGTACACGGCTATCATAGAGACCACACTTCAACGGTCTGCCACCGACACAGTTGGTTCCATTGCAAGCGTTAAACTGCCATGATGAAAATGTTGAGTTGTATATCACATTTTTCTCACTTTTTAGCTGCGTAATGCCAGCGGAATGCATAGTTTAGTTGTTGTAAAATACAAATGTAGCATTAACATAAATACGCCGCACTCTGAGAAAACATTGTTTGATGCATGTGCGTTAAGTGTTGTCAAATTATTAATCTGTTCAGTCCGCATAGGCTGATTAGTGCCAGATTTTACAAAACAAAGCTCACCTTATAAGGCAAGTAACATATACACACTGTGAACATGACTCTTTTTAGAACCATCGATTTCTTTTCGCTTTCGCCATTTATAGGGTCAATTCTATTTGAAAGTCCGTAACGTTCTGTTTATGAATGCTTTCTACAAAATTGTCGTTTTATAAATTGTACTATTAAGCGTATATTCGATAGAATCAAAGCGCAATAGCATTATCGTTAAAAAGGACTGGATAACGCAATTATTGTCGGTACACACCATTATTTTTGAACATCAAATACTTGAAGTCCCATGAAAAAGAATGCCGATGAGGAGAGAACATGATGGTCAAACTATGACAAGTTGGACGAGAACAGCCACTACAACCTCGTCATCATTACGGAGGGAGAACCTGAAAGGTATTGTGAGATATCTCAATATCAGTTTAAGATATGTCAAAGGGTCCAACATGAATTACTTGAATTCATTAATAGCTTTCGGTATGTTTGTGTCCCTTCTTGCAATGAAATTCTGGATCAAAATTTGTTAAGTATTATACTTTGTTATAAAATACAACTGGATACTTTCTATCATTCCGGATTTATCAGAGCATGACAATAGTTTCACAAATTATTTAATTTAGTTGACAATATTTGCAACGGATAACGTCTGACCTGTATTTTATCGTATTAACATAAATAGTTTATTCCAAGGCACCTTAATGATTTTACAATCGTGATTGGTGTTAATTAAGCTCTTTATAAGCATTATATTATGTTTAAAATGGTCTGTTGTCGATTGCCGACAGCAGGTATGTACTGACGACCTGGTGACCTACAAGATGACGACTATTAGCCACACTTGTCATAGTTCGTCGCAGTTTATCCATCGATAAATTCACCCAAATAATATCAATTAATAATGTTACTTGATTGGTTACCGCCCTGAATGTTTATTTCTATTGTTTGTTCCAACGTATAACACTCGCTTTAACCATAAATATGTCGATCATTGATAACTTTAGGGCCGCGTATGTTACACGTAATACAGAAATCAGTGATGTAGTTGTAAATCTCGCCTACAGAGAGTTTGACATTTCACAATAAGTAACAATACAAATGTATCGGTTTAGTGACGCCTGTTCAGTTAGAATCCAGTTGTTTTAATATCAATGATCGGATAATGACGACCATGACGACGATGGTCTTCAACAATGATAATGATGAATGATAATTGCAATAACAATTGTTGTTACTGACGGTAGTGGTTAGTGATGATAGTAGTGATTTTGATACTTTCGATTCTATGGTTTGTGTCGTTGCTGCGGCTGCTTTTACTGTTTCTGCAGCTACTGGTGGTGATGCTGATGGCGTTGAACATTTGTCGCGATAAATAATATTAAAGTATTTATTCTTGGTGACAAAATTAAAACAAAACGAAACATGACTAGGTATTATAATTGTCAGAGGTAATGTTTACTGAAGAGTCAATTAACTAAATCATAAATTGATAGGACATGCAAGACACCGTATGCGACAGTGTTCGTACAAGTAGTAAAAAATAATAGATAACGATATTTGTAGAACATACGAAGTAGGGTATGATATTGTTACGTGTTGTGGATAACTCGTGATAACAGCGACTGTAAGTGCGAAGGCAGATGCATATTTTACTGTTCGTGTATTTTCGAAGATGAAAAGGTTCTTTTGCGCCTCGGGATCATTGTGTGCGGTATCAGAGTTTGTCGCAGCATCCGTAACTTACTGAACGTTCGAAAATTTGGACTTATGATTGTTTGAATTATTTCAAAATATTTTACAAAGATATTTGATTGAGGAGTGGTCAGGAAGTGTGGTGGGGGTCGGATAAACCGGTTTGTAAAAGTACAAATATGTTGTTTTATTTAAAACATAACCGGAGTTATTACTCTTTCCTAGCAGAAAAAAAGACAGATCTTTAATCTTGTGTAACGCGTTACTGGAAATTTACCGCAGCTTCAGTAATAACAAACATAAACACATGGTTAATTGAACTTTAATTCAGTTTTGAAGGGAGTTATCACCTTAAATATATTAAAGAAACAAGTAAGTCCCTTGGCGTGCCGATATGAAAATAATTTGGGCGTAATTTGAACAAACTTAGTAGAGACCAACAAAAAGACGTTCCATGCAATATATTACACATCTGGGCCTTGCCGTTGTAACGATGTATATTCTGATACTTAAAAAATATGAGTCTTTATAAATGAGCCTTGTTCTGAGAAAACTTGGCTTAATGCATTTGCGTAAAGTGTCGTCCCAGATTAGCCTGTGCAGTCCGCACAGGCTAATCAGGAACAACACTTTCCGCCTAAACTTGATTTTCGGTAAAGAGGGACTTCCTCGAAACTAAAAATACCATAAAAGCGGAAAGTGTCGTCTCTGATTAATCACATGCATAAAGCCCAGTTTTCTCAGAACGAGGCTTACGGATTGCCATGTTTACACAAGTGTATGCTATGAATAAATTTAGTATATGACCACTAGCCGATTTTACGCACTAAATATTTAACCTCTGATACTTGCTATTTCAGAGTAAAACGATTAATGAAGTTTTCATTTATAAAATCTTAATTTAGCTCAGATGGCATACATAGTTTTGCAACGGACTATCACTCTATAAGGACACTTGCAAAAGAGAGTAACCACTGGATCATTTATGTGTCATCTGCACAGCTTTTCAGAGACACTGCATAAAACAAACAATATAAAAAAAAAGAGAGAGCATGCGATGGACTTATTTTTTAATGTCATATTAAGTCAGTCAAGGCATCAGAGCCAAATTCCCGGATGGAATGGAATTTTGCGCTGCTAGCCCAGCTGACAAGCTCTACCCAATATATATTATTATATTATTATATGTACAGGTCTACATATGAAAATATAGCAGTCATATTTTAACATTATTTACACTTTTTATACGCGTTCTCTTTTTTTGGAGGTTGCATTGTGGGTAGAAGGTGGACCCAACTCCGCACTCATTGCGTCTTTCACAGATGAGTGGAAGTATGTTATATGCGTGCTTGTCGCGTATTCGATAGCTGGAAACAGCTTAAGAGAGGAATGATGAGCGTCTCGCGGAACCCTGAATTTGGTCAGAAGAAAGTTTTATTAAAGTTCATCAATATATAGAGGATATTTGTTGGACTCGGTGGATTATCGATTTTAATTCACGAGTGATCATAGAAAATATATTTTTTTCTATGATTACGAGTGAATTAAAATCGATATTCTACCGAATCCAACAAATTTTCTTTTTATTTTATGCTTTATTTTCACAGTTTATGTACATTGTTTAAGTGTTTAACTATAGAAATTCGCTGGCATAATGACGTCATTTCGTCAAAAAGTGACGTCATTTCACAGAAAACAGTAAAAATTATCGATAATTTTCACTGACAATTTTCACTGTTTGAAACAGTGAAATTATCAGTTTAAATTCACTGATATTTCTCTATAAACCACCAGAAAGCATAAAATAAAAGTCGCTCAACCTTACTATGTGCCTATGGGGATTACCCTCCCGTAGTTTAAGTTTGTGTTTACGATAGCGGTTATGATGTGAGTAGATTTTTGCTCTGCATTATGTCAGCTTGTCCCCGGTCATAACCCTTGATGTGTAGGCAGGGGACAGACAAATGCGCTAATGGGTATTCCCGTACGGCCTGTCATCGGTGCCCTCCTTAGATGTTATCGTTAGAGGTATTAAGTGCGTAAACAAGACATAGGAAAATGAAACCAATTTATAAATCAAGAAATATATAAAAATAGAAGCAATTAATAAAATGTAATATAATGCATGTACTGATTAAATTAATACACACATATTAACAGAAGAAAAAGTATATTAACCTAAAAAATGTATATGATAAACATTAAATATAAAATGATTTTTTTTAATTCCAAGTCAAAATATCGCATGTGACATTCGTGACAAATCGTGTTGGATTAAAAATGGTTGGCTTAGTACAATCAGTGATTGGGATATCGAGCCTGAGTGATATCATTATTGTTAGCAGTAGGGGAAATTACATTTTGTTTAATTGAAAAGACTAGAACTTACGTGTAATTCGTGACTTCAACTGTTCATATAATCTTAGCTATCTATTATGTAGAAAAGTACGATACATAAATAGAATATACAATAAATCAATGTATTGTTATGATCGTGAGCAACGTTTATTGTTTATGAAGTGATAACGAATAATTTCATGGACCATGACATAAATCCCTTCTCCCAAAAGATTTCGTCTGCCGCGACTTTTTGTCGCAACATTTTACATCATGGCATTAGTAAAAACAAATATGGTAGCAAAACAGTTTAAGTTATTTTTATTTACCACTTTAAATTTACCAGCAATTTTAAAAATAATTAAATATCGCATTTAGAAATACATACACATGATATATGAAAAAGAATTTTGAGTTACTACGATAAATTCACCAGCAATTTCAAAATTAAACAACTATACAATACGATATATAATTAAATATAATGATAATGTAAACGCCTGTTCATATTAATGAAGTTATTAAAATGGACAGTATAATCAATTTGCCATAATAATTATTTTATTGTATTAATTTTGTCATCTGATGAAATAAAACTTGTGACACTGTGTTAGCTGGGATCTAACTATGGCTTGAAAGCTATTCCGCTTCAATGTTTAGCCTGCTGGAACAATAATTTATCCTAAAAATATTGTTGGCAAGGGCGGTAACCCATCTCTAACCACACGCGTTAGGTTTGGCAGTATTTTGAACATAGGTCGGAGGGTTGTTTACCGTTTTAGCTTTATATTGCACGCCGTATACGTAGTTGTGGAATGTTTCGCGGATAGCCCACTTAAAGGCGAACAATACAAATTTGCTGACTGGTAGTTGCGATCAGACTGTTTAACACTCTTGCATAGTCGACACAGCTTCATGATCAAAAACCGCATCGGGGCAACTGACAGAGGCATCAGTGTGCAATCGGAACGGTTCATGATAATCCGTGTATGCAAAAACTGGGGTTGTAGTAATGTTTGACCTTATTGAGTCAAATGCATTGTTCTGCTTTCTCCTCACGTTGAATCGTCAGTTTTCAGCTTACGGGTCTTGTGTTTGCTTTTTTCTGTGTTTCACAGCTTACGGGTCTTGTGTTTGCTTTTTTCTGTGTTTCAGGATTTTCGCTTAATACATTATACAGAGGACGGACAATTGAGGCAAAGTGTGCAATGAATCGTCGGTAGTAGGCGGCAAATCAGAGGAAACTACGGACCTCTTTGGCAGATTGTATTATTTGAGAGTTCGAAACCGTATTTTTGTTTACGGGATCAGTTTTCGTTCCACGTATCGCTTAAATATTAGACTCCTTTTATTAACAACTTAAATCGCATGATTCTCGTTGCGTAAAAAACAGATTCAAGTCGCTCAACCATTTTCCATACTGAAGAAGAAAATACAAGATTTCGTCATAATATATTCTCTGAGAATGACTTCTTCCATGCACCCTTCCATCAACCTTGGGAAGTCTGCTGGGCCATTGCATAAGACGAATGGAACTCGCTTATATTCATAAAACCAGAGAGAAAGACTTGGAATGATGTCTGTATTGATTTATTTATTTCAGCCATTTCAAGTCGAGTTTTAAAATTATTTTGATCATGTGAGTAGTTCTGTCAATGCGCCTAAAATGGGTATTCATCCTCATGTGTGCACGATTCCAACGATGCAGAACCAAATGTCCCCGTCTTAAATTACGGACATTTACCACATTTGAAGAATATGCTTTTTGTTATGCTCGCACAACTCCCTTGTCCTAAATTCAAGTTTATGTCCATGGACATTGCTAATGAGTTCAGGCTGCAAACGTCGCAACGGTGCCTTGAACGGTTCGCTGTTTTCAAGCTTTATTTACAGACGATTTAAAGTTAACGTTTATGTTTACAAGGAAATCGTGTTTTTTAATGGCCTTTTGTTTGGTTTGCAATCGTGGGTGTTTTGAACTTGTTATCACACCTGTTCGGACACAACGGCTTCAAAACCTCGACGTCATGTAATGCACACAAGACCGTTTCTGGATTTATTTATTTATTTATGAACGACCCGTTTTACCATGATTTTTCAAGAAAACAATACGTGGACAAAAACACGAATTCTTAGTAATGCAATGTATGTTTTCTCACTAACTACCGCACTACCTTAAGGAGCAAGTTTTTCCCTTCCGTAAAACACAAAATACTGAAAAGTGTCTAATGTAGGAATACGCACAGTATTCTGTTAAGTGATGTCTTCAATCATTTTGGCGATTGAGCAAATACGCACATGTACGCGAAAACGTCTTTAAATATGAAATGATAACAATGCCCGTATTAATACCTATGTTTTTCGAATTACGGAATCACCGCTTATTTATTGTGAATATTGTGAACAGTAAAGAGTATTGTGTTCTATTTTAATTCTGTAACGACATATGATATAGTATTTGAAAATTCTCCTTCGACATCCGATTGCGTAAATTCCGCATTTATGTACAGCCCAGCTTGTTATGCTATACTACTGAAATGACTTCTAAACTACACAGTTACTGTTGCATAATAGAAAACAGTCATAATCTGTATAAGTAAAACATTTCATCAGACATTTGAAAATGAAAAGAAGCCATTCGATTACCGCCATCTGTATATGGACAACAAATGTGCCAACGCATTATATGCCTCAGTTAAAATAACGCTGTCATTTGTGCGCTACAATTCATTTGCTAATGAAATGTTTAAACCGCACACACAAATAAATCTGATTGTCAAAAATCGTGTCATAGTTATCGTATTACTAGACATGTAGCAGTAACTTACATTATGTACAAATCCCCCGTTAGCTAATACTCGCAAATTACTCGTACATCATGTTAACCAGTTTTTAGTTGATTTTACAGTTAACCAATATGATTTTTAAATGAATTAACCAATGGAATGTGTCTTTTCGACATGGAGGTGCCAAAAAGGCGCATTTTTACATTATTATGTGATCAGCTAATTGACAAGAACAGTAATTAATATATATATATATATTAAAACTATATTTGGTTCTTTGTAACTATTACATTTTTTATATCAACGACGACTTTTCACAAGTAACGGTTTCATATTTTGTATTTTATTATGCTAACTTAAGTGTGTTTTATTTGATTTTATAAAGTATTGTTTATTTTTAATAGTAATGTATTATTATTTTAATACTATAATGTTTTGTTTTTCTTCTTTTCTTTCTTTATTTGTAATGTAACATATAACATATATGGCACGCTCTTAAGAATTGTTTTAAGAATTTCACAAGTCTAAAAAAAATAAACAATATACATTGCACTCATTCATTATAGCTTACACACATACAACATATATTGCCAGAGTAAGTCATTAAATATGAGAGGCAAACAAAAAATGCATGCACTCAGGCGAATACACTCTCGCTGTCACGTACACACAAACACATACGCACGCACACGCACACACGTACGCTCTCGCACGCATACAAACAAAACATATTGAGTTTAAACGGTTCAAGAAAATTTTTATAGTGACTAACTACATAAAATGGCATCCAATACGAACGCACCGATAACTCCGTTTGATAACTTTCCTGGACTGGGACCTTTTTACATCAACACTTACAATTTCTCGCAAGTCAGTTGATACTCATGCAAAGAAGCCAGTATCTAACCACATCACCTTCTACGCACCAGAGCGGCGGGACTTCATACTCACCAGTGGGTAACCAACTGACTCAGGTACCTCCTCCCCACATTGATGCAAAAATGATTCATTCCTACTTGTGACATTGCATTTAATCGAAGACGGACAAATACACTTCAAATTAGAATAAAATAAACT
This sequence comes from Dreissena polymorpha, assembly GCF_020536995.1. Taxonomy (NCBI): domain Eukaryota; kingdom Metazoa; phylum Mollusca; class Bivalvia; order Myida; family Dreissenidae; genus Dreissena; species Dreissena polymorpha. The sequence continues at coordinate 138,971,788 of NC_068357.1, forward strand.
AGACGAAGTCGAAATTGAAGTTCAAACTATCGTATGTATAGCAACACGGGTGGAAGCAAAAGTTTTAACACTTGAAACGAAGCTAACAAATACTGGAAAAAATGTCATCTGAACCTGAATAGATTAGGTCATTTGATAGTGAAGTATTCGATGAAGTTTTCTCTAAGCAACAAGATCTACCAAACAGCTTTAAACCCCTGCAAAACGAAAATTTGCAGTTGTCCGAAAATTTAATAGACCTCCAAGCGCGATCTATGCGCGACAATTTACTATATTTTTAATTTTGAAGAAGATAAATGCGTTGAATCTAGAAAATAAGAAAACTGTAAATTCATTTTGTGAACAGCAACTACACATAATTGACCCAGCAAGCAAAATCAAAATCGACCGCCCACATCGGATTGGTCAATGAATACAAGGTAAAATAAAAAGCATTTGTGGTTAAATTCAATTAATATGGTAACAAACTTGAAATTAAAAATAAAATGCACGAATATCTTTCCGACATTTATTACCGTGTAAGTGACCAATATTCGAAGGCTGCCCACGAGCGCAGACGAAAGCTCGTGCCCAACTTGATACACGTCCGAAAAGACGGCAAGCATGTGACGCTTTCTAACGACGCGCTCTACGTCGACCGAGTCTTAGTCACCCATCATCGGGCCTGTACCGGAGACGCCATCATGAGCCACGGAATAAACTTCGTCGCGACACCGGAAGTTACGGAACTAATCAACCGCGTATAAACACACGACCGACTAGAGGCAACTACATATTTGTTCGTGGAATGTCCAAGGAATTTTATCAGAATTAAATGACAGTGACTTTTCTTAGTTATTTTAGTACCTATGACATTCTTATTCTGACGAAAACCTGGAATTCTAAGTCAGAAAATTCATATTGATAATTGTATTTCATGTACCCGCCCAAAATGTAACAAAAAAGCGAAGCGAGAAAGTGGCGGTGTTGTTGTATATTTCAAGAAGGCATATTCAAAAACAATAGAGCTAGTTAAACTTAATACTAACGCTTTACTTTGAATTAAACTGAAACAAAGTTATTATTTGTAAAAAAAATGATATTTTTGTTTTTGCATGCTATATACCACATTGGGATTCATATGTTTCTTCAAATGTTGTTTACTCTCCGCTATTTGAATAAGACTTTTTTTGAACAAATAGCGTAATAAGTTGATATCACTTTGTAAAGAAAATAGTTTGTCGATTTTTAATGGCAGATTAGAGCAAGGCAATTTAATGTTTTAACTATACTAGAGGCGCTTCGGGAGCCAGTATTGTAGATAATGTTATAGTTAATTTTAATCTATGGCCGTGAATCTCAAGTTTTAAATTGAATGACCTTTCTTAATTTTAAGATCACTGCCATATTCATGTAATCCTTACATGTAGGTTTCGAGAACATAATGTTACTTATATTTTATTTAATAATTTATATTGGGAGGATGGTAAATCCGCCGATTTAAATATGCTAATGAATAGTAAAACTGATATGTTTGAAAATATGACTAACACTATAATACTGTAAAATGAAAATTGAAACACTTGTATTTATCAGTTATATGAACTTATACATGATGTCTCCTTTCAGGAACATTGAAGTACTCTAAACTTAAACAAAACCGCGACATATACGTAAATCGTTATGGTTCGACCAAAACTGCAGAAGGCATAGTAACGCGTTTTATGATTGTAAACGTATATACAAAAACGATCCATTAATTGCGAATAAAAAGTCATTTTTACAAGCCAGATCGACATATTGTAAAACAAAATGTATTGCTAAGATCGACTGGTACAAAATATTATTAATATTGATCATGTAATAGTCACAAAACTCCGTGAGGAACATTTTCAAGCATTTGCTGCTTTTTTAATAACTTACGTATGAAATCCTAAATCCTTATGTCTATACATAACTTGTTTGCTCTTTTTTCTCTTGTTGTTAATATTACAATTTTGTACATAATGCTTGAACACTTTCACTATAGTTAAAGTATATCTGCATGATTGGATTTGTATTGCACTGATGCACTTTGACTATACTTTGTTTACTTGTATGAAATTCGTGAAAGGCGTTTGGCCAATTAAAAACTTGTAATGAATTTATCCCTTGCACTATTGTTTATATTCACTGGGAATCATAGACAATAGTGAATATAATTTTGAAATTCCCGTAGATTTATGTTATATAAGCGTTGCATTTCACTAAATGTATAATATTTATTTTGTTGATAGTTATATAAATGTCCAATTGTTTGTAACATATGCATTGTTGTATTCCATATGACATGTTTACATATAGGAATGTATGAACATTTATATTAGTTCAAGATGTTTTGCCATGCGGTAAGTATATTTCTTTCAAATATAAGACTGGTACCACTACCATTTGCATGATTGTTCACATCCAGGAATCGTTTAACCCAGCCAACTTTTATTGCGTTCGAACAAAATAATGTCTGTACGTTAAAGGCGTCGATTTTCATAAGGTTGATTTAATCGTGCTCTTTTAATATTGTCAGGTTTATCATCCCAAATACATTTACCCATAGTTTGTATTAATCCATCTATATCTTGCTTTGTTTGATTCAGGAGAAATGAAAATGGATACATTAACTTAAGTAATGCATACGTTTTTATTATAGTAAATTTTCCCATTATGATGTTGCCACATTTTTAAGCAGGATCAAAATTCTTTAACTTTTGGTATGAATTTTTTTTCTACATTAAGCTGAATTAATACTGAATTGTAAAAATTAATGCGAAGAGTTTTAGCCCCTTCAGATGACCTTATATTATGTTTGTTTGACAATGTTCCAAATTTGAGATTTTTTGAGACCCCATTCTAATTTCCATTAGCTCACAATATATGTTGGTAAACCAATTATTGTATTAGGTATCCTTGTTGTTCATTATATATTAATGATTATAATGTTGTAAAAAAATAACAACAACAATTATATCGAACTTCAATACTCTGAACAAATAAATTATTATCAAAACATATCTCCTAAAACTACAACCCTGATTTCTCTCTGATGAAACTCGACCAGGAACCCTCAAGTTCGAACCTTTTACCATGAAAACTGTTAGTATGAACTCATAAAATAATAGGCATTAGAACCTCTATCACAAACAAAATACGCAAAACCACACACTCTAAACCCGCATGCACGAAACCAGATGCATAAAAAATCCTATACTAAACCTAGTGTATAAACCACACGCAAATAAACCAAATGCGTAAAACTCTATGCATCAGATCCTATGCATGAAACACCACGCATGAAACCCTATGCATGAAACACTATGCACGAAAATACCATGCATGAAACACAATGCATGAAACCATATGCATGACACACGATGCACGAAACACCATGCATAAAACCCTTTGCATGAAACACTATGCACGAAACACCATGCATGAAACCCTGTGCATGAAACACCATGCATTACACACCATGCATGTGACGATGGCAAAAGACAGGTTCATTAGTCTAACAAACTGACTGAAAAGACATTTAAAAATGTAGTACGCATTCAGACGGTATCTCAATGATCTCAGACCTACTACCAAAACACGGATTTGAAGCCCAGGGTCTCCTAGATGTCGCACGTATCACAATGATCCGTACAGACAATATAATCAAGATTCCCTTGTACAGGCCAATAATGTTAAAATAATTCCCCTTCTTTCGTAAAGTGTGTGTGTGTGTGTGTTTGTGTGTGTGTGTTAGTGTATAT